>NC_091691.1:55222500-55320000 GCF_041296265.1 Equus caballus
AACAAGGATGCATCATCATAATTTTAAGCTTTCTACCAGCACCAATGAAGAGTTGGCAATGACCTCATAGAGACCCAGATGGCACTTTCATTTTACTGGCCATTGTTCCTCCTGGATTTTGGGAGGAAACCTGCACAATTTCGCTCATTTTGTGACTGAGATTTAGAGCATGCTTCGATTCCTTTTGCCTAAGGTAGTAGTATATATAAAATGCACAAAAGTATTAACATAAAGATAGTCCTTCTTCATTACTCTTCCTCTACCTAATAACACATTTTGGCATCTAATAAATTATATTGTAGGTTCAAAAACCCATTAAAAAAATCAAGAGTGATAAACATCATAAATTGTATTGTCAAGCTGCATATAGTTATGTAAATGCCTTTTGCATGTTTAAAAGAATGAGCAATAACTGTATTACTCCATGCACAATCTTCTTGTAGTGGATTCATGTATATACACCTACAGAAAGAGGCTTCTAGAAATGCTGGGGTTTTCCAAGCTACTTCCCATATCTGACAAGAATTAGACAACACACGTGCTATTAGGATACGTCTGCGGCACGTGGGTTTTCATACACTGTTGGGTGTGTGATTCTGGATTCTAAACATTCAGAGCAAAGTTATTGTTATTTATATCTATCCACTCACCTTTCAGAAAGATAGGAATATAACTACTTGCTATTCTGCAGAATGATGAGCATGCCTATGCTGCACATTCTTGTTAGTGTTTATGTAAAACCAAGTCCTATATTCACATCTATTTACACTGAACTTACATACTTTCATCACTTCATTGTCTATTTCCCACAATTTCCAAAGAATTCTGAAGCAGAGACATACTCAACCTTTTCAAAGTAAGTTTGATTTAAGGAAGCAGAAGAGAATAACTAGGCTAAATCCTTACTTACTGCTTTTAAAGGAAATATTAAATTTTATCTACACCAAGGACAAGTTTTGTTGCCTAGAAAATGGCGTCAGCATCAGGCTTTCATGCAATGACAGCAAAGCACTAGCTAAGAACATCTCAGTACAGGTTCACAAATTGAACAACCTGTGAACGTGGAAAGAGATTACTATTACACTGCCGAAAGTGGTGTAGAGGGCGTTGAGAGAGTGTGAATTTGTCTCCTTCTACTATGCACACTAGCCCTACGTGGTGGTGCCAGTTGCTCAAACCTCAATTTCCTCATCTGTATAGTGGGAATAATAACAACCTCATATCACAGCTCGAAGAATAAATAATTGATATCTATTCAAGTGCTATATTTAGTGCGCTCAAGACACGTTTGCTCAAGTTGTGGTTGCTACCCAAAACAAACAAACCCCAGACCCTTTGAAATGTATGTCTTATGATTTATACTTCTACACATGATCATTTATCAATCCGCTACCAATAGGAAAAGGAATTAGGTTTGAGATAGCACCACACAACATCTTACAAACCAGTTAGCCCTGGTGGTAGTGATGTGTGTGTGTGCTTATATGTATGTGTGTGTGTGTGTGTGTGTGCGCTTATATGCGTGTGTGTGTGTTTTAAATTTAGGAAAATCATATTTCATGTACAGAACTGTCCTGGAATTTTGACTGTACAAGTTTGTTATTCTGAGCCATTTGATTAAATTTAACCACAGGAAACTCTTCCAAGTCCTAATGAAGCAGCAATTACATCTAAAAAGGGAGCCAAGCCAAAAAACATCCTTTTCCAATATCTCTCTTTCAAACATCAGACTCCAATATAAGCTCCATGGTTTTCATCTCACTTTTATACCATCTCTCTAAGCTGTTGGAAACATGTTAAACACAAGACAGGGAGTGGTGCACCAGTCAGTCTTTGGTGGAAAAGGTTGGCAGCAAGTACATGTCTACATAAAGGGATGTGGGCTGTGTACACACATACATACAAACACACACTTAAATAAAAAAAGAAAACTACAAAAATTTATTTTAAAGAAAGGCTACTAAAAAATTAGAAAACCATAATTACTGAGACAAAATCTGAATTAGAATTCAGAAATTAGTCTTATATTTTAAGACCTTTGAAATGAATGTACTTTAAATTTTAGTTCATAAAACAACAAGCGATGGTTCAAGATATAGATTATATAAAGCAGACTTTTAAAGAAAAGTAAAATTACCTTTTTATTTAGAAATGAAAACACTTTTTAAATTTTTTGCCTCTAAACAAACCCATAACACTTGGACCAAAGATAATAATTTTTTGCCAAAAGACACACATACTTGCATACAAACTTACTGTTTCAATAATTAAAGGAGTTCCAGTTATCTAAAACAGCCTGGACATAGAATGCAACCTTATACTATTTCCAGATTTTAACATCACATTTATCCCATGCGATGGGGCACTTCAGCATAATAATGCAAGGATCCTAGGATGCAGGAGACACAGAAATAATGTCACAAGCAATTCTTCACATTTGGTGCTCACCACATCAAGTGCAAATAGTGAACTTAAACATGAAAATGCAATTTGCTCTTTCTAAGGTATACATTTTTATCTCTCGCAAAAAAACACATTCATTTCCAGCGCCTCGAGGTAAAAAGGATGGCATCTATCACCAGAGCAGAGACTGTCTGAAGGATTTAGAAGCAATCTTTTCATAATGCTTCTTTTGGTGAGGAAGTGGAGTTATGAGTTACTCAAAATTCATAAAGATTATTAAGTTTACATCCTCACAGAAGATTCCCCACCACTGCATCTCTCAAGTATACTGTCAGCATTCCAGCCCCAAACTATTGAGAATATGTCTCTGTTTCAGGATATTCATCTATTTTGTGGCATTAGTGCTCCATTGCATAAAATAAAGGTTCTGTTTCATTCAAAAAAAAAAAAAAGAAAGAAAGAAAACAAAAAGACAAATTGCTTTCAGTGGAATAAGCCTACAATATCTATCGTGAATTACTGAATTCAGGGTACTCATTCTATCAATATTCCTTCTTGTAAGTGATTTTAACAGGTAAGTAAATTCCTATTTCAGCAAGTTTACTCCAGATTATCAGCTTCTGTGTTTGTGCCTGCTGGGCTATTTGAATGATTACTCTGTCCCCTCAAGCCCTTAGCTTTGACCCACTCAGCACCCATGGCAGTGACCCCTCATGGTCAGGAAGCTTCCTAAACAACAGTAAGCTTTCCTGCTTGATGAATTCCAGCCTTACAGCTCATCTAAACTGAGCCTATGGGCTTCATGGTTTTCTTTCTTACCCTTCGTGTAGGTCTATGGGAAGTTATGAAACATATTTTTCTCGTCCTCCCATGAGCAAGGCCAGGTTCACAATCTGACCTCAGAAACACAGCAGTCCTGCAAAGCCAGACAGCCTGATAGAACTGAGTATTAGCGCTCTCTGCCTGGCCTAACACAAACTATCACATGCAGCACGGAGCAATGTTACTTATGGGAAATGACAGGCAATGGATCCGTGGGAGAAAAATAATGGGATTTAATCACACAAAAAATATCACAGGCACACAGCTCCTTTTCAGCAAGCTGCCCACCTCAGGTGAGGTCACATTGTTCTTATGAAACTAACCACTCATAATTTATAATGGAGCTGCCTAACCAGATCTTTTGATCAGATTAAGTTATAGGATTCTGGACACACCCAGAGATTCCCATTCCCATCATGTCAATATCCCCCCAGGGAATGATTTAAATAAACACACAAAAATATCTATCTATGCATCAGAGAGATGTCTCAGATGTGTGAGGAATGATCCCAGAAACAGTGCAGGCTCATGTGAAAGACTGTCATAGACTAATTAAGGACACTGCTGCCGAAAAAGGAAGGCTGACCCTGCAGTCTTATTTACACAATTTCCAGCCAGAGGGCTGTGAAGGGGAACCCCAGTGGAGCATTTCTATCTGAAACCCAAGGGCACCTGCATTAAGGAAACTGGTGTAAATGAATCCCTTTGCTCAAAGACAGAAGAAACGAGACCAATGCTTCAGTTATCTTGATATGGAATATATGTGCCGACCCTCTTAGATTCCCACATAACGAGCCACAGCTACCTCTTATTTGTTTATTCTTATTATTATTGTTTGCACTTCACTATGCATTCAATTAGAAGGAGGACATTTTGAGGCAAGAACGATTAGCTCTTTAGACAGAAGGTAGTGATTCAAAAATTGCAAAACTTCAGCTTTCAAAAATAGCCTAAGTGACCTCTTGCAGGACTCTGACCACTCTGTAGCAAGCAGGAGGCAACCCCTGTGAAGAGCAAATTCTGGCAAAGTTCTCTCTTCACAGATGATGCACAGCTTAAGCTATAATGAGTTTTTGGGTTACAAATGCTGAACGCATTAATATTCCTTGATGATAATTATCACAGTATAAGCACCTTTCCCAATGTGAGTAGCATAAAGCAACTGAAGCAGCATTTTTACTACATTTGAAACAAGCTGGAAAATGGGATTTTCTACTCTTGTAACCCAGGGCCAACATACATCAAGCACTGCATATTAAATACACCTATATATGAACTCCATATTACTTTCCTTCCCTTCTGGTTCATGTATGCCTAAAGCTATCACCTTTATCCATTCTTTATTATGAAATTCTTGATGTGAACATACAAGTGATACACGTAATTTCAAAACAAAATGTATTTCCTCCCAATCATATGAATCCTATGTCTCTTCTTAGAAGAATACAAATCGCAAATAAGATCAGTAAGCCGTGTTTTACAGATGAGATGTGTCTCTGTGCAGTTTGAATGAATACTGTGGTCACTGGCTGCATATAAAACAGGATGAAAATTAGAATCGAGCAAACAGGATCCTAGAAAAACCAAACACATTACATACCAATCTGAACAAACTACCTGGCTTTATCTTTACACCTTCTAAACTAAGACTATTAAGCACTGAAGGGTTTAAATGTGAATTCTAACCCACCAACATGATGACAGTAATGATGTCAGCATCCTATTAACTGGCACTATGTTCACATAAGGACCCTAAAAGACAAATTTTCATTCCAGATTAAAGGAACAATTATTGTTATTTGAATAGTAACTATCAAATATTCTAAGAAGAATTGATAAAGAGGATCCATTCTGCATCATATCAGTGTGTACAAAAATATCTAATATTCAATATTTGCCATAGACCCCAAATAGACGCTGTAAGGATTTAACTTACTATACCCCAATTTGATTTGATAATATGCTCTGAATGGACTATAAATTGATTTTCCCTCATCTCTTTTTCTTCTCTTCCCTCTAATCAGTGAAAAAGAGAAAATGGCTATTATAAAGCTGATGCTGGGATGGCTTAAAACAATCACAATATAAAATCTTCCTTTTTCTTTTCGACATGCTATAATGTCATTTTAGTACTCTACGTAAATAACCTCAACAGCATTTTGACTTAACAGTGACAAAATGAAAGTCAGTTTGAACTCTTAATCCAAAGAGTGTGAATTGATTTAGGTATTTTGTAGGTGTGAATCTGCTGAATTCATTTGTACCATGTTAGCCCACACTTCATTTAGAAAATATGCCACGCTACAACTCCTTCAAGTTCTCTAACATCATTTTTACTTATGTGCTGAAAAACGTCTTCAAATCCCATTTGACTAGACGGCAGGGTTATGAGGGAACCTTTACTAAATATTTAACAGCACTATCGGCTTATTAAATACTATAATGTGAGAGCCATGAAAGCATGATATACGGTGCTCGCCTTTTTTTTTAAACTTAATGCTGGTGCTCATTCTGAACACTCTGCAAGCCCATTCATCAGTAGAACTGATGCATTTTAAAAAGTCCTCATTTACTAGTAGATAAATGTGGTTAGAGAACCTTTTTAGCGTAGAAATGACTGGGAACCTGTTTGGTTTTGCTGTGCAGAATGTGCTTTACTCTGGATAGAAAAAAAAAAAAAAACCACCTCACGAAACATTTAAAAGGCCATTTTGAAAGAATATGCAAAAGCTAAAGGAACACAGTTAGAAATAAAAAAAAAGTAGGGTGCATTTTTGTTCACAGGAATTTACATGTACCAAAACAAGGCAACAAATTCACAGGCAGCTGATAAAGTACATGTCTTCACTAAGTCCAGAGATAGCGATATATATCAGATAATGAGATTACCAAGTGAGACTGTTGCTTTTGACCATGACATTGTTGGCAGGTGACTTAATTTGCAACTATTCTTAATTGCTTTTTTTTTTAAATAAAAATGGTTAATATAATGTTTTTGCATAAACTATAAGATATTTTTAACTAAAACAATGTTTTTTCAAAAAAAATTAATCAGAAAATGTTTAGCCTGTTCCTGTAGAAAGTAGGTATTCTCTCTGCAAAGATATCCCAATTCACAAGGAGATATACTATAGTCTAATTTAAAGAAAACTCCCTTTCCACTGGAGGCCTGCAGAGCGAGCATCTATCCTGTAAACACTGTAACAAATGGTTCTCCGTCCTCCTAGTTCTCAGTGGAGACTCTTGCTTTTGAAAACGTCTTGTGGTGACTTACTAAATTCAGGCTATTTCAATTAGTATTACTGCACATTAAAAATTAATTGCAGTACTGAGTGGATTAAGGTTTAAATTTCAATTCTACAGTATGTGCAGTAGAAATGACAGCTAAAAATCAATGCTCTTTGGCCCACAATCGGAAGTATGTATGGTCGAATAACGTGGGGCTGGCGTCACTGGCCAAGCAGTTTTAAAAGACTTGATAGTTCAATTGAAGGTGTGTCAGCTCTAATTCTAGATTTTAGTTTGAATGCTGCACAGTAGCCCAGCCTCAGAAAAAGAAAAACAGAACAACAGCTGCACTAACAATTTGGAAAAGCAAATGGACACAGGTACTCAAATTATGACAACAAAGGGATTAACAGTCACCGAAAATTCACAAGTAATTATCCCCAGGCTAAAATCTTGTTCATAATTCTGTTCAATATGAACACAGTTTCTCTGACTTAAATCTACACTATTTTTCTTAGTTATTGGGTGACAGTAGTTAGTTGGGGGCAGGAAATAGGCTATTTTGTAAAGAGACCCCGCTAATATATACAATATTCATAATGACTTTATCTATGTTTTAAGGAAACCCGAGAAGATATTGAAAATACAGATCTTTTCCTTAAATCTTTCCTTTTCCGTAATCCCACCGAAGTCCCCTTTGTAAATTATGAAACCTCTTTGGGGAGGGGAGAAATCAGTTGACCATGCTGACTATAAATTTATAACATCTACACAAAATGTTTGAAAAGAAATGGGTCGCTTTCATACACAGTAAACTTGTTCTTCTAAGAAGATGAGGAACATTACAAAATCAACAGAGTAAAGAAGCATTTATAAAGACCCACAAAGCCCCCCAGGATATCTGGGTCTGGAACTGAACGGTGATTGGTATATGCCTGAGAGAAAAAAAAAATGATGTCTGCAATGTTCCTTAAGACCCCCTCTGTGTTGCACCAGTGGCCAACAGCAAGTCCGGCAGCAAGAGAGTCAAGAAGATGGGAAGTAATAATAACAATAAAAGGAATAATCTGGTGCAAATGGACCCCAAGGTGTAGTAGTCATCCCCATGCACCAATCACCCTTCACTGCAATTTACTGATGTGGCTTCATTACAA
Source organism: Equus caballus (assembly GCF_041296265.1). Lineage (NCBI taxonomy): Eukaryota > Metazoa > Chordata > Mammalia > Perissodactyla > Equidae > Equus > Equus caballus. The sequence continues at coordinate 55,230,108 of NC_091691.1, forward strand.
TACAGCATAGAAAGGGGTAATGTGCGAAGTGCACTATTTAAAGCTACGTGGTTTGAAGCAGGCACTGCTGGGGAGGCAAGTCAGAGTGTTCAAAAGTGAAATTACCTGGAAAAACATTAAATAGAGGTGTAACATGTATACAGCATAGGGATAAATTCGGGAAGAAAGAGGATAAAAGGTAGTGGAGAAAACTGTTTCTTTAGTGAAATATTAAAGGCATTTCAAATTAACTTGAATTAAAACATTCTCTGAAGAGGTAACAACTTGTGGCTTTGTTAAAAGGAAAAGATAAAGAATATGATGTTTCCTGTTTGGAAAATATAAACCAGCCGTTTCCTATTCTTATTCTCCATAAAATGAACCTAAACAATATTTTTAGGTGAACTTTGACACTGCACATTCAGGTTACTATTGTCTAAAAGAGAAAACCATTAATTTTCTGATTCTTGCCTGCTGTTGAAAATCTTACTTTTCAGTCAGTGCCCAGAAGATTCTGAAGCAATGTGTTAAGAGGAAAAAAGAGATTCTTTCCTCACCAAGGATCATTGAGTATGTCATTGGTTAATTCTTGCTCTATGCTGCTCATTAGCATTACTCTCAAGTTTCTGGTTATCATATCCGAAATATTAAGACATAATAACTATGAAGGTGCAGATAATTGGATATTAACCAGAACATACTTGACTGGGCAGGAGGTAGGGCCCTGCTTAAACTAATCCTGAAATATATTAATCACCAATTAATGAAAGGGTTTCTAATGCATTTTCTATTATAGAACACCTCCAAGTACCTAAGCTTTTTCTAACAAAATGACTTGGAATAACAGGGTAGAAATAAGGAATATGGCCATCTGACGATGGCTTGAATTAATTCTTTACAGCCTGTTGTCAGGTAATCACGAAAACTATAGTTAAAGCCTTGATTATTTTTTTTACAAAGTCTGATGGGAAGAAGAGGGGACACTTTTCAATGTGTAGTGGCGTTGTTTTAAATTCCAAATTTATCCCTTTAAATGGCAGAGCCATAGCTAAATATTTCATCAGAGAGCTGTCATAACATTATGTGAGTCTTCCAGCCTAGGGAGACCTCTAGACCGCCAACCTAACAACAGATGTACTCTTAAAATATAAAACCAATTAATGGGAGCCAGAGAAGTCCAGGAAAGGCACACTTTGTACCTAGTAAACAGTAAGTAGTAAGACGTTGATGAATATATTAAGGGATAAAAACCTTGACTAAGTGGTGGTTGGAAATTAACCACCACTTCGATGGAAATAAAGTAATGCTAAGCAAAGGAAAAAGGAGGAAGAAAACAGGAAGAGGAATATAGAGAGAAGAAAGTCACATTTCTGTACAATCCATACGGCTGTGAGATTGCGTCTGATACAGCAGATATTATATTTGCTTGTAAAAGCCCCCACTAAGCTCTCTAGAAAAACTTCTGCTCATATCCACCGTTAGAGAAATTGCTACAGAAATGCCACTCATCTAAAAGAAAATAAAATTTCTAACTACGTTACTCTTACAAAGGAATTCTAATATCTTCTCATACTTAAAAGGTATAGCTCCCAGATACTCTGAAAAAGACTTACATTTTTATGTCACAGAAAATAGTGTTTGGATTAAGGCAATGTAAGCAAGGGATTGAAATGACACCATCTCTCCATTTTTGCTGGCTTTATTCACTTAATTTGATTAAAAGACTAAGAAAACTCCTATTATCTCAGAGGTTTTTGTTGTTGTTGTTCTGTTGTTTGTTGACTTTATTTTTAGTAATTCTTAGATAAGCACTCACAGCAGATGAGCTAAGATACGCAGGCAAGTAGGCCCTTTTATCAACAATTTTGCTGTAGAAATACACAAACATTTCAATGGCTCTTCATTAGCAAACAAATCAACAAGTGATATTTTAATGCATGACTTTATTCCATCTCTGTGGGGACTGTAGTTGAGAGTGTGATGTACAGTACAGAGAAAGGAATCATCAGCCACAACGTCCCAGGGCTCTCTCCATTGAGGACTTCGCAGCCTCTGCTTAAAGAGTGCATTTAATTGACTGATAGACAGTAGCTTCTTTGTTCACAGAAGACAGCGAAGTAATGGCAGCTTGAAAATCGTACCATCTACAGGGTCTCCTGAGACTAGTAACAGGGGGATATGTGTCAGGAATAAATAAATAATCTAATTATTAAGCCACTTCCTGTCAAGTTAACTCCAATTTGTTGGCTTTTGAAGGCAACAAAACGAGGCATTTTTCCTCATTATGCTTCTCTTTTTATACCAGTGGTAATCACAGGCGGATTAAAGGGTGCCTGATTGGTTTTTTTGTCAAGGAACTGAGAAGCAGCCAACAGTACAGAAAAACAGAGTTGGGGTTAGAAGAAATTTCATGCTTGTCTCCTTTCCAGCTCCCTAACAGCCCACACGGCTGCCCCATACAGAGCTGCCAGCTGTACAGCAAATGTGTACCCCTCCAACTGAGGCCTACCGGGCCACAGGCGCCATCCTGAGAGCTGTGAGATACCTTGCAATCTTGGCAGGTAGCTACTGCTGTCATAGGCATAATTCTAAAGGTGACCTATGAAACCCCATCAGCTCACCAAATGCAACAATATGAGCAGCTGAAGTTCGACACCCACTCTCCATATTGGCTCCCTTTCCTTTGTTTACTGCTATTAATGGCCCCGAAACTAGGAAATAACCTATGGAAATAGGTCATGAGAGACCTTTTCTTTTTGTGTCTGAACTGATCCTGTGGAAATAGGTCACGATGTGTATGCGTGTATGGGTGGGTGTGTGTGTATGTAGGAATCGATCTTTTTACCTATTGCTGATGACTTTCAGTGCCCTCTGTTCAAAAATGTTTTGTAAACTTCATTCAGAAACAGATACTCACATTTGATAATAAACATTTCAAACAGTGAATGAAAAACGGATACACTTGTGGCATATTCTACAGCAAGTCAGAGGTGAGGACAAAACGACAGCCAGAAGCCCCGCCACTGTGTCAGCCAGTCACATGGAATATCCATCTGGCACAGACTCTCTTCCCGGCATCTCTGTACGGAGCCTAGGAAGGAAGGCTGGCACCCAGTAATTCTGCTCCAGAGCAACAGGCTTCTGAGCCCTCTTTAAGGGCAGTGTGTTCTAAAAAGTAACAAGAAACTGCATCTTCAATCTGTCTGTGGGCTCAGTCAGAACCTTCAGTCTCACAGAAAATTAACATCACAAAAATGTCTAAGAGGCCATCTTAGGGGCTTGTAAATTAGAAACTCCACTAACTGCCTGTATTATTTACTCTTGTAAATCAAAGCTGCTAGACGCAGGTTAAAACCCAAAACAAGGATAAACACCCTGATCTGTCTTTTAATCGCTTAACACTGAAATTAAGAGACAGGCTCAAAGATTTTCTTTAAAAGTTGCTTAAGAAATAAGAATCCAAATAACCAAAATGAGCTCTTGAAAACTGAGTTTTATTCCAATAAGATGTTAAAATAAAAAAAAAAAAAAGGTCTTTTCCTTTTCTTTTTCTTTAAATTGTCTTTGTTTTTAGGAAGGCTGATCATGGAAAAGCCTTGATAAGTTCCTGTGGTCCCACTTTGCGCTCAGTAAACAGCATAGCTATGTTCTATTTATGCCTGTGTATGTCCTTTCTGAATACATCTTGAATTTTTGTTAAATTGCGCAGATAATTAAACCCTCTTCATATTTACAGGCTGCTTCATTGGTACGATGAATTCTGTTTTCAGTTACTGTCTGCAAATTCCCTCTCTGAACAATTTCATACTAAGCAATAACACTTCATTTTACATAAGTTTTATCTGATGTCCCCATACAGAGCTGCCAGCTGTACAGCAAATGTGTGGTTCTCAAACTGAGGCCTACCAGGCCACAGGCTCCATCCTGAGATCTATAAGGCACCTTGCTGTCATTGGCAAGCGTTCCCTGCTATCACTGTGACCATCGCTCCACACTGCACACAACTTAAAATCATCTGATTATTAGAATTTGTGGCCCACACTCCATTTTATCCTTTATTTAATCTATCCCCAGATCACACATTTGTTTAAATGTTTTGGCTGGTTTACAAATCATGCAGCCATCTGCACAGTAGGTGTGACACCATTTTTTAGACAAAAGTTACGTTACAAGCAAAGATAAAGTCATTTGAAATGCTTTGGTGTTTGTTATTCTGCCTGGTTCACTTGGACCAACTCTAAGAAATAAATAGAATTATCTGTGTAAATCGATGAACGTCTATGAAAAACAACACCCAGCAGAACGCCGAGCTTGCTCCATTACCTACGTTAATACCATGACAGCTGAGGAGAGATGACCTGGCCCACTTCTCATCTCTCCTGTACAGATGGCTATTAAAGAGAAAGTATCCCTTTTGTATGGTCCATGTAGAAACCCTTTATGGGCTTTTCAAATAAGCCAGCATTGCCCACATGAGGGTAGCTTTCTGTTACCATTAAACTGCCCAGATTTCATCTTTTTTAATCCAGCTCTTGATGAAATAAGCCAGCATTTCATCATATTTAACACCAAATGCTTCTTTCTTAATTCCCTGAGTTTTGCAAGCAATCAAATGAAGATGACTTAAAAAAAACTTCAATAGTCTTCTCGTTTAGAATTAACGTTAACTCCAAAGCACCTAACGACTTTGAGCTTCGCAGGATAGCGCAGGTACACACCAATACACACCCCCACATACATATGCATTGTTGTAGATTCATTTCTATTCATTTTTTTTAAAAAACAGGCAACGAAAACTGAGAGTTTAAAGGGCAACACAGCCCTTTATCTCCCTATGCAGAGATCCATATCTTTGGATATTTCCCCTTAAGACATATAAAATCCCAAACCACTATAGACCTCAAAATATTGGTTTTAGTGTATTCTAAAGCAAGAGCACTCAAGCTGAAATGTTTCAGGGGTGATACTGAATGTCACAAAACTATAATGAAGATTAGTCACATAGCACACCATCCACTAAAGAAATGGAAGGAAAAGAATGCCATTTGTGACCTTGGGTATCAAAGAAATTGCAGAACATATGAATGTCACTTGCCACGAGAACAGACAAAAATTTCACCACACTGTACAAAACTGATTTATGCATTCTTTTCGTCATGCCATCAGCAATGTATATCACGTGTAACATAACACACAGGGTACATATCTTCCCACGTGTACTGAAGAAGACTTGAATCTTTTCATGGTCTTTTAAAAATTATATCTATAGAACACTGAGTATTAGAGACCTGGATAAAAATAGTCAATATCTTTGCACCAGTGTTTTCATATTAGCTGTCATTTACGGTCCCAAATTTTAGATTTGCTTTCCTAAGAGATAAATACATTTGCTTTCCTAAAATGCTCTAAGCATCACCCTTGATCCATCTGGGACAGGTTTATCAGTGGCTATTTCTGGATTTTCCTATTTTTTTCACAAAACAGGGTGCTCTGCCACCTTAGATACAATTTTGCCATTATAACACATGAACATTACAACAGACGAAAAAATATGAAAAAATAAAATTTATTAAATAATAATTTCTAAGTTGGTTTTTAAAAATAATTCTTAGGGAATGGCTTGTACCTATTCCCTTCATATTCTCCATCCAAGAATTTTGAAAGGGAGGGCAGGAAATGACCATAGCTACATCCTGACCACTTGCCCTCCAAAGTCCATGACTGTAGCAATCAATTCCAAGGACAATGGTATTTCTCCCCTTTGATCATTTCTTTGTCAAGCTGACTGGCCTTCGATGGTGAGTGTATTACTGGTTGTCTACCACCAGCCACTCGCAATTTGCTCACTATGTTTCATGAGACAGTTGTTTGTGGCTGTTTGGAACACATTTGTCTCTTTGGGGATTTATGCGCTAGTTGCAATGCCAACCTCTGTAGTGATCGAAATTTCTTTCTAACTAAAATAGATAATTAGAGGCTGGTAATTATTGGTCAAGAATTATCAGAGTGAAAAAATTAAGCTTCTCATAAATAGTTCTTGGCAATGTCATCTCTTTATATTATCACATGCCTAACAGCCCTCTATTCAGAGCACTTACAAATTTACTTTACTGCTGTTGAGCCTCGTAATTTTATATGAGGCAATCCCTTTGCTGGGTTAAACCCATTTAAATTCTCTGGTTTCATCTCTATCTGTGCTAATCCATACCAAATAATAATAATAACAGAAACTTCAAAGAGGAAAATAACAATAAATATTTACTATACTGATAGAAAGAGCCAGGTGAATAATGAATTACAGGACATAATACACAATAGCTTCTTTCTGTATTCTCAGGTCAAAAGCCAATGTAAACTATGTGAAAGGAACAAAGGAAGACAAGAAAAATTTTCTCATCTGTGCAGGCTTTAAAAGAGGGAAATCTTTTCCCCAGGAAAGCTGTTAAAATGGTTTGTAGCTCTTTTTGTGTGTATGTGTAAAGAAGAAAAGAAACCCCTAAATAGTCACTGGTCTGATTTCTTACTGAAATTGTGTCAAAACGTGGTGGAGAGTGAGGTTGTCTTTTTTTCCTTAACAGACGTTAAGTCAAATCCCTAATGCATTTTTATTGAGTAATTATTCCTGCAACTCAGACCATGTGTCCACACCTAGCTGCAAAACGGCACTTAAGCAGAGTGTCTCCAATAGGTATCTGGTAGAAACATTGATGGTTTTCCTCTCGCAAATGTCCCTGGCCAATAGCCTAAGACCAGCACATCCAGAAAGAAGCGTGGAGGTTCTCTGACATTGAAATTGCATTAAAACACGTGTGCTACATAGCAGCAAATGCAAATGCCTTGGTTAAAGAAGGAATTTAAAGTTACACCTCATTGGGTCATCTGCAGGCCTTGTTTTCCATCAGGTGACATACTCCTTCCCCTAGACTGATTGAAATGTAAAACAAAATCTGTAAAACACTATATTCCCTCTTAACAAAAAGAGTAAGAGGCTTTTCAGATAGCCTCTAATCCCTATGCCCTGCTAAATGTCTGGTTGAGATTATTTTTTGATTAGACAAAAAACATACACAGATACACGACCTAAAAATACCTACCCTCAATGGAGGTATTTTAGCCAACAAAATAACGCTGCCTGCCTCATTTGAAAGACTAAGTATCACAGTGGGATTTTAAAAAAGGATGTCTTTGCCTTGGTGACATCCTCTCGTTACGCATTCTCTCTCTCTAGATATTAACAACACGAATGGAGTTTAAGGACTTAGATGCATGGTCAGCAGATATAACAATTAAATGGATGCTATTCATTTGTTTAAGCCTCAAGTGCAAAAGAACTACATGTTTTATTATTAAAAATAGCATGAATATTAAATAACTAGGCCCTCTGTGAAAAGGAATAGAATTTGCTTCTCCGATGGAAGGTGAATTGTTAAACGCTCAGATCCCAAGAGGAGGTGAGTGTCATATTAATCCACCATGAGGTGGAGGTGGGGAAAGCCATATAGGAGAAACACAAATGGAAAGGTACAAAGTAATTTAAAAAGAAGGACCAGAAAAAAACCAATGAATGTTATGGACAATGATACTAAAATTGCAAAGTCAAAAAGTCCTCTCATGCTTAACATTCAATTCAGAATCTAAATATGCACAAGAACATTAATATTGTAGTGAAAAATATATTCAATCTGTTCATCTGGGTCCTGGGATAAATAATAAATCCAGAAGCAAAAATAAATTGACATAGACTAAAACTATGCAAAGTTCTAAAATCCACAAAGTTTCACTAAATTTTCCATAAGCTGCAAAATTCCAAGGAATTGTTTTCATTGAAATCCATGTAAAACTGCAGCATGAAGCAGAACCATGAATGACTGCCACCAATAAACTCTACTCAAGAGATGGAAAATACTGACATTTATCATTTAGCAAGAAGAACTCATTTTTTCTAACCCATGCCCCTTCCCCCAAAAAACAGTTTTGAAAGTTTATATACAGTATACTTCTGGAATCCAAAACAGAAGGGAATTGTATTGTTTACATTCCTCTTACATGTTGCCATTATCTTCCAAACACGCAAGAAAGTTGTCAATGTTATTCCGTCACATTTAAGAATATGCTATTTAATGTCTAAGAAAATTCACTAATAATATTAGTACTTATATCTGTAAAATATAGAGATAAAGTGATCAATATTTCAGCTGTTATGTATATGTTCTAGTTCGCACAATTAAGCACTTAGTCTTTTATAAGCAATAATCCTCCTAAAGACCCATCATTTGAAAACTATAAAGCAAATCCTATTGAAAAGCTATTAATCAATTTTCCAACATGCTTTTGAATTTATCTTCATTAACATCTACAAGAGCATTAGAAGTTCTGTTATGGTGGGTTTTAATGATCACATGATAGTTGGAGCAACCTTTCCACTGAACCTTCTTAGAATGCTGCCGATTAGTGTATAATAAAACTTCTTTATCCTTGAAAGTAAGTTCAGAATCTAAAACACTGAGTTTTCTTTCCTGTCTTAGAGTTTGATAATAGGAGAGCATGAGCTTAATTAGACTCTTTTACATTATATCACAATTATTTATGGTACTGAATAATACCATAAAAGGAGTATGAAATAAAAAACTCTCATAGTAGAAAAACACAAATGAGTAACCAAAATAGTATAAAGTAATAGCAATTGTTTTACTAGTAGAAAAGATCTGCTTGATAAAGTTTAATTGGCTGGTGAAACTCTTAGTGTTATTACTAAGTGCTTATCAAATTAAAAAACATAGGAGGTAACCCCAGAGGAATTAAGGGATAATAGGACAATATGAATAAGTGAAAAAATTATCCTTTAGCTCTAGCCCTTGTGACACATGCAAAAATCCCTGAAAACATTGGCCTAGAGTGACTTTACCCAAACCGCTTTTATAAAGATCTACGTAAAATTTGGTGGGGAATAAAAAATGATTACTGAATTCTTTACGTGATCTTTATGATCATGATTATTTCCAGGCTGTTGAAACCATACATATAAAACTATTTTACGGCAATTTAAATTATTTATGTTTCCCTATCACAAAAACTCACCACTTTAGATTTTGATACAAAGATGCTTAAGCAACACACAGCAGTGCCATTACCATAATAACTTCTGAAATTAAAACCTGTCTAAAACTCTATGGAAAGCTAACATCCAGTTCATTAACCATTCCTGTTAGTTTTCAATAATGCAAAAATGATTAGAAGTTTAATTTGTTAATCACCTGTGTTTAGACTGGCAGTAGATATATAATCCTCTGCAGAAGTCTAAACTAGCCCTTGCAGAAAATAAAATGTGCTAATGCCTTATCAGGCCTAATAATAGTAATAAAAAAAATCAATCATGCCTAGGTAAACCATTAATGGTTGAACAATTAATTCATCTTTAACTCTGTTTAATTACATAGGCATTGACGTACACAAGCAGGAGAAAAATCTATCTGTAATAAGGTTTAGAGTGTCACTCACCAATCATGTGATTTGCAACATGAACCTGAATATCCCATTCATTGTAGAAAACCATCTGACACTTGATGCACTGATAGGTCTTCTTCTGAGAAAACAAGTATAAACAGAATTACTTAGACACACGCACTTTTTATTGTTTTCTTTAAAAAACCCCAACCCTACTCACAGCATTTTTTTGAGATGCTGGTCTTACATATGTTGCTAACTAAGCTGCTGTGGGCTGCCTGGGCAAGGTTCCAGGAGTTCCTTACTAAGACCTCGTGGTTTGATCCACGCTATACATTTAGTTACAGTTAGAAAAAACGAAGGCCCACAATTATGGCATATTATGTTTTTAAAGGTCCCTGAACTCAAAACAGAAATTAGTATTTACAAAAAATCTGTAACACACGGCTGAGTTTCAGAAACTGATGTCTTTGAAGATCAGGCACATTTTCGTTTTGGCCAAAATAACTGTGGTGTTGCTTCTAGACATCCCTAAGCAAAATGACCAGTAAGTTAAGACTCATGGAATCTAGCTAAGAGATTTAGAGTCTATAATTTTTAGCTGATGTCTGAAATTTAGATGATGTTTCAGAAGTTGCTAGATACTAGCATTTAAATACAAATTTTCACCTATAAAGAAATCACATTACAATGAACATCTAACACCATTTTATCACTTTATACAACAGTCCTGTGAAGCGGATAGAGCAGGATTTATTATAATTTTTGTATCATAAATAAAGAAAGTGAGACCCAGGCAAGTAAAAAGACTTGCCTGATGTCACAGTGCCCTACAGCTGGGAAGAGAAATAAGCTCTTTTGATTGTAAATGCTAGGCTCTCTGATAAAAGCAGCCTTTATGATTCCACATCTTTATTATTGTGTTCCCCATATGACTCAGTACATACTAGATGAACTCAATAAATAAGTATTGGTTATGTTTTCCAGAACACAGCTACATACGTTTCTTTATGAAACAATATTTACAATTAAAAACTATGTGGAAAACAAAATAAACCATTATGAAACAACCCATTTTGAAAATCTCCCAAACATGAGAAAATGACATTTTTAAAATCACATCAACGACATTTTGTTAAGGCACTCTCATAGAATTGTCTTTTCATCTGCAGTCACATAAAATTGTTTTATTAATGGTAGCAATAGGAACTATCAGTCTGTAAATTGCAGTTAATTTTAAAGAACTCAACAAAATCAAACTTAAGCACAAAAAATTTAGCATCCTTTCATTAGTGATTAAGATCATAAAGCCCATTAATGTGAAATTTTCTTAATTTTTGCCACTTAACGTAGTATTTGCTTCTGCAACAGAGGATAGTATTCCTTCTAAAATGCAGAAATGCAGGCATATTTCCAACGGAAGCTTTCTAAATAATCTAACGGGCTTTGTACATTAGGCATATTGTGAATTGACTATGCTGAATCTAAATATAACATGGACTTGAAAAACCCTGACAATCACCAAGGAAGATTTACTGCGCTGAGCTGTTTACAAGATGCTTTTGATGGTGACATATAGAGCAACATGTGTTGCGTAAATAACATCTATCCCTTTTTTAACAATATTTCCCTTTAGAACTAGTTAGAAAATATTTCTTACTCCCAGATGACCTACATTATATATTGTTTATTAGCATACTTCTAGCACTATTCCTGATATGTGACCTTGTTGAAAAACAAAGAAACATAAACTTAATGGCTAGTCTTTTCTCTTGTTAGCACAGTAAAACATACAATATGTCGAAAACTGTCTCCAAAAATGATGACTGATGAATATGTTGGCAGAATATACTAGGGCTTTTTTTCAGTGGTCTAATAATAAAGAATAAAATCACTTGACAAGACAAAATAATAAAATGTCTTCTTAAAGGCACTTACTACTACCTTCAAAATGAACTGACACATCTGAAGATCTAAGTATATAAGTTTTCTTTTACCATTGAAAGAAAATGCTTTTGTCATTACTGATAATTCAAATACTAATTCTACACTTAAGACAATGTCTAAACGTTACTTTCTACTCTTATTAACAACGTCATATTCTTATCTATAAGCTCCTAAATTTGGGGCTAGATGAAACAAGAGTTTAACGTGATCAAAAAATGTGCCATGATCTTAAAGTGCAGTAACTTGGACTTCACCTCACCACATATGTCACATTTCCCAAATACAAAGCAAGGATATGCAAATGAGAGGTGTTAAGGTTTGCTTTTTAAAGCCATGGTATAAAATTCATTTTTATCTTCAAGTTTTTAAAAAAGTAATTTTAAATGACCTTTGAAGCATCCCGTATTATCATTATAGACTCCTAGCAAAATATTTGAGACCCCTGCCCACCTGTACACCATCTTTAAGTAAAGTGATTATAACCTGTGAACAGTGTTGTCCTTGGGGAGCTCAGTCCCTTGGAGGTAAATGCATATCAGCTCTGTACAGCCGAGTTTATGAAGGAATTCTTCCTAATTCTAGGCCCAAGTCTGCTTTTTTTCACCCATTGGTCCTAACTCTATGCTCTGGAACTATAAAGAACAGGTTGAATTCCTTGTTTAATGTGACAACTACATTAACCCCTTTTCAGACTGCAAATAGAGGGAGGGTATAAAAAATGCTTTGGACAACTTTTACCATCCTGGTTACTTTCAACCAGGTCAATCTTTTCGCAAATAGACTCCCAAATTCAGCGCAATTCTCCAAGGGTGTCCTGACCCTTGCAGAGCATAGGAGCACCTTCACCTCCCTTAGGACCATCACTTCCATTTATATAGAAGACAACAAAAAAAAGTCAAGTGAGATCATTTCTTTTAAAAGCAGATTAAAGTAGAAACAGAACTGCCATTGTTTGGGCCCCAGGTTGGCCTTTCTCAACACTTAAAGTTGTCAATTTACTTGAAATGCTAATTTAGTACAATTTTTAAAAGAGACTTTTTTTCATTAGCCTTTTTTAATGTGCTACTTGGGAGTGGGGTTGTCATTTCCTGATTGTTCTCTTTTGTTTTCTGATACTGATAGATGTAATTATCAAGGATACAACTTTTTCCCAGCACCTCATTATTTTTGATTGATTTTGAGAACAATTTAAATGTGCCTTTTTGACATTCTTGTTTTCAGTTAGACTCTGGTTAAGGTAATCAAAGACTTTCAGCAAAGAGCATCTCATAAATTAAAAAAAACTATTAGAATCTTTAATAATGTATACTTAAAAAAAAAAAACATTATTCTGATGAACTCCACACCCTCCTCTCAATCTGTACTCCATTAGGATTTAGGCTTCACATTTAGCCTCACCAAATTAAAAAAAAAAAATTATACTTTGTAGTTATAAATTGCTTTGATTTTTTTTAAACAAAACACTGAGGATAAAAAAAAAAATCAATGAGTCCATAGTAATCATCAAAAACAGAAAAAGAAAAAATCTCAGTTGCCACCATTGGACGGGACTATTACATGTATCTCTTGTTCTGAAAATTGGTAATTAAAGGCACAGAAGCATCATGCTTCTTTAGGAGGAAGTGTAGTTCATGCCTATTTGATGAGGGAAAGCTCTTCTTCTTTGAAGGCTGACAGAAGAGATGACAGAATTAGAAATTCACCATTTTGCCATGCCAAATAAAATTGTCCAAAATAATCATTAATGGATGCTAAAACTATTAAGAGAATGTTATTCTGAGATACTCAATTTTCTACCTTTAATAACTACAAAGAGAAAGACACATCTTTACAGTGGATTCGTCTAGTGGTAGTCACTGTAACCAGACTAGTTAGCTTCATATTACTCCTAATAATGGAGCAACCTGACATTAGGTGTCTCAGTGTGACGCAATATGAAGGATAATACATCACAATAAAGCATTCTTATCTAAAATGTAGACCTGAATCTAACCAAGCCCTTAGATGAACAGTCCTGTTTTCAGGAAATATAGGGATGGAGAAACAGGTATCACTTTGAGACAAAAAAAAGCACACAAATCTAGAATATTTTTCAACACAAACCAAGAATATTTTTGGCCTGTTATCCTCAAAAAGTCAATGTCACAGGGGAAAAAAATAGTGGAGAGACTGCTCTCAGATGAGAGACTAAAAAGACAACTAATGAATGTAGTATGTGTGTAAATGTAATGTGTGAATTCTGATTTGGCAAGAAAAAAGCTATAAAATGGTTTTTGAGGAAACTGAAGAAATCAGAATATCAGCAGGTTATTAGATGATATTGAGAAATTATTACTGTTAATTTTCTTTGATGTGATCATGGTACTGTGGTTATGTGGGCAAACATCCTTTTTACTGAGAGATACATACTGAATGTTTAGGGTGAAATGGTATGACGTTTGCAATTTATTTTCAAAATATCTAAGAAAATATACATATACATATATAGTTACATATAGATAAAGCAAATATGCCTAAATGTTAACAATTATGAAATTTAGGTACATGCTTGAACATTTTCATAACAAAAAGTGGGAATAAATGGATAGGATAATCATAATATGTAGTTTTTTAACATTAAACCTAACCTGATTAACCCCATCCCCTCTGCTCATTTTATACCCGACACTTACCATACATGAAAAATAATTTGTGCTTGGTTGTTATAAGCAGCTTTGCAAACATTTTTGGGGTTTTTTTGATGATTTTTTCTGTTTGTTTATATTTTACAAATCTATTGTATAAACTCTAAGAGTCAGGAATCATAGCTTACATTCATTTCTATAATAAAGTAACAATTTCTTACAATTGTATCATGCTTTACAGTCTGTAAAGAACTTGTATGCATAAAACTCATTGCAACAAAACTATGAGAGTTGATAAAGGAGGAATTATTATCCTCATTTACAGATTAAGTGACTTGTCACAAGTCATTCAGATTGTGAATACCATAACCAAGGCTAGTATTCTACTCCGCCTACCACCCACTGGGTTTTAACACAGTTTACACTAAGACCATTTGCAAGTAACTTTACAGTTGCATTTTAGGTGCATTTTGAAAGCAGCCTTGCCTTAGAGTTGTGTAGCACTTTGTTCTTTGACAATGCCAGGGATGGTATAAGAACAGCTTACGACAGCAAAGGAACTGCTTCCAGACACCTTTGCCGAAGGCTCCCAGCCCAGACCCTTGACCAAGATCCATAGAGTAGGACTGGCACCCCAGAGTCCCCTAGTCCACTTCAAGAGAAGTCTACTTCTCTTTTCTCTCAGTGGTCTACAGTTTTATTGCCATACTTTAACCATATATTTTTATTTGTTCTGCTCCATCCTGAAAGAACAATTTCAGTCTGAGAGCTCATGTATGTCTCCAATTCTGTAAATTTTCAGCTATCATTTCCTCAGTTTTTATGTGTCTCTCATACATTTTCCATTCACTTCTACTGGAATTCCTATAAGACACAGATCACAGCCTCTTAATCTGTTCTCCATGTATCTGAACAGTTTTTTCCTGCAGATTTTAAAAATCCGTTTGTCCCTCTACGTTTTGTTGTAGGTGATTATCTCTGTACCCCTACAAACCGCTGATTCTCTTTTCTCTGGTGTCCAGTCTAGAGTTTATCCTATCTACCCAAGCTTCTATTTCAATGACTCGTCTTCACTTCTAACATTTCTAATTTTAAACACAAGTGTTCTTGTTTTATTTCTAGTTGGATTTACTTCATAATTTCTCACTCCTTTTAGCAGAAATCATACCTTCATTTACCTTTCTGAGCTTCTAAATATGCTTGTTTCAAAGTCTTTGTCAGACTGTTCCATATAACGAATTTCACCTGGCGTGGATTCCTGGTCTCAGGGCAGTTGGGTTTTGCTGCTCTACTAGTATTAGATTCATTCATATATTTTGGAATCTTGGTTAGAAGCTCATTTGTAGTGAAAGCTTGTTTTCCATATTCTCATTCCTCCCTTTTCAGTCGTTTTGCCCTTGTTTCTATCAGGCCATCTAGACCAGGCTAGCTCTCTCGGGGGTATTTCCTGTGTCTGTGTTTCAGGGATATAGGAGACATTGAGATTTGAATCATAGAGCCAGCATATGGCTAGTTCAGTTTTAAGTCACAAAACTGTTACTTTCTTCCTACCCCTTTAATACTCCAGCTGAAAAATCCTAGTTCTAGGTATTGATCAAAAGCAGAATTTTTCTTTTCTAGTCTCCCGTCATGAGCAATGAAGTTCCTCCCCAGACCCTGCTTTAAGAAGTGGGCCTAGCTTTGTCCAATAGGGGTTAAATCTAATTTTCACTTCTTATTTCTGGAATAGTACCCAGCAGACCCCTGGCTTCAGCCCTGATAACCACTTGGCTTTTAAATTTGGTTTCTGGATCTCAGAGATGGAACATTGCTTTGAACTTGACTAAGTCTATTTTGTTATCTTTATATTTTATCTATCATTGCTATATTTTTGAAGGATCAAAGCATGAAGTTACAGACCCACTTTTCAAGGATGTCCCATGCCCTAAACACCCTCTATTTCACAGATCCCAAACTTTGGCAGCAGCCACCAAGGAAGAGCCAGTTTCAGACTCAGTCAGGACCCCCTGAGATCAGGATGTTGTAAAAATGATGCTATAAAATATCCATTCCAAATATACCCAGCAGTCTTAGTAGGAAAGCAACTTTAGTATCCTCTTTCTGCAATTAGTTGCTACTTAGTGGCTTCATCTTTTAGCTGTGTAACAAATCATTCAATGACTCTGAGTCTTTGTTTCCTTCCCTGTAAATTAAAAATAATAAAACTTGCATCTTAAGAGTTGATGCAAGAAGCAAGTGAGAACTACACAAAAGTGCTTAGCACCATGCCTACCATGTAGTATGCCTGCAATCAATAGTAACTATCTTTATTTCTCTTCACGTAACACGTTATTATGGAGATGGAATGGAATACTATATGAACTGTCTAGCACAACAAAGTTGCTTGTCAAAGATTGGTTCTCACTCTTTCACTTGGACATTGCAACTGTATTAAAATTTCTTTAAACTAGAATCTACTTATTTAGATTTTATTAAAATTAACAAAGGTTAAACAAATGTTTATTTTAAAAAGCTTTAAAAATTAATAGCAAAAAGAATATCACAAGCTGGTGACAGGGTTGAGGAGTGGGTAGGAAGAGGAAGATAGAGCATATAGAAAAGATAAACCAGGGCCAGCCCCGTGGCTGAGTGGTTAAGTTCGAGCACTCCGCTTCGGCAGGCTAGGGTTTCACCGGTTCAGATCCTGGACACGGACAAGACACTGCTCATCAGGCCATGTTCAGGTGGCATCCCACATGCCACAACTAGAAGGACCCACAACTAAAATATACAACCATGTGCTTCTTGGGGGACTTGGGGAGAAAAAGCAAAAAAAAAAAAAAAAAAAGAAAAGAAAAGAAAGTTTAAACCTAGCTAGGAAAATCAGTGTATTCAAGGATTATGGCAATATACACTACCATTCGAAGAACATACATATTAATTACAAATGAGACATATTTAGGATCAGTGGCACTTTTACTTGGCAGTATTTTGTTGGCAAGCAAGTGGATATTATCCGTGAGAGAAAATAATAAACCTACAGCTTTCCACAAATACTCAATACTTCAGAAATTTTACTAATTTAGTTTGGTCATTTTCCAAGTAATTCTGAATTGGTATGAAAATAAGTCACTGAACAGAGAGGGAAAAAAATGGGTGAAATGAAATGAAAGCTACTACTAACAATGAAAAGCTTGCCCAAATAATGCATTGAAAAATACCAGTATCAATATTCTTTTATGTGTTCTCATGGTAGTTAAAAGAAGGATGCTATTATTTTCTTACAGATATGGTTCATGTCCTGAGATTAAAGACTGTACAGCACTTTACTCAATGCCTGGCACGTGTTTAGAACTCAATAGTCAAGAGATATCAGACATAATTCCTAAACTCAAGGAGTTACAATATAATTGGGGAAAGAACACACACAAACATTAACTGCTGTAAGTATTCTGCCTAAATAACATGGCAAAGCTTTTCAGGACCACGTGCCAATCAATGTATGGCAAAGAGAAGAGAGCTAAAACACATCAGATAGGGACGATTAACATGGACTGAAAGAGTCAAGAAAAAACTCCCTGGGAGAGGAAAGACTTCTCTGAGGGACACAATGGGAATAATTTCCTTGAGTTCAAAACTGAGTCACAAAGTGCCTAGTACATGCCAGGCAAGTTGCTCACAGTCTAGTGGGGTATTTGGGGGAAGGAGGAAGGCAATTCAGAATAGAAGCTGGACTAAAGAAGATTGCTCTGGCCAAATGACTGGACAGGAAAAAGAGGGGAGAGAAAAATCTAGTAAGACAGAACCTGGGAAAAGATTTTTGTTTTAAATGACTAAGTTGCAATTTTTTGTTTTAATTTTAGACAAACTCTACAGCCCTCTATGGAACCAGAAAAGAAAAATATATTTATTTTTACAAATAAATCCAAAACTCCATGAAGATATAAATTTAAGTTACCATTAATTTTGAAATCAAGGAGCAAAACAAGTCCAACCATTTTTTTCAGCTTTTCTTGGCTTCTCTTTGAATATTAGATAAAATAGCACTAAAATATTTATTTTCAAAGGCATCATCAATAGTCAAAAACCAGGAAATAATTGAGCCTTCAAAAAAAATCTGACTAGTATTCAGTAAAAAACAAAATTCAGGGGGCCGGCCCAGCGGCAAAGCAGTTAAGTGTGGACATTCCTTTTCGGTGGCCCAGGGTTCCCAGTTTGGATCCTGGGTGCGGACATGGCACTGCACGGCAAGCCATGCTGTGGTAGGAGTCCCACGTATAAAGTAGAGGAAGATGGTCATGGATGTTAACTCAGGGCCAGTCTTCCTCAGGGAAAAGAGGAGGATTGGCAGCAGTTAGCTCAGGGCTAATCTTCCTCAAAAAAAAAACAAAAACAAAATTCAGTGTCAAAGATGGGGTAATTTCCATGAATTATACCACACAGATCTCCTGGAAGCAATTTATTGCCTTGAAGTTCACTAAGAATCGTTTTATTTTCTTTAAGTTTAAAATCAACTGTCTCCAAATAATTTTCCTCAAAATCTGCCTTTCTACATACTTAAACTTGATGTCTAACACTAAAAAATGAATTTAAGCCCAAGTTTCCCATGGAACAAGATGCTTTCTTAGGCTTACTTACTCATCTCCAATGCTCTGATTTTTCCCTGATTCAGATTTTGAAGTTTCTTCCAAGAGACCTACCTAATCTCCTCACAACACAGGCCACTGAGACCCTCCAGGTAAGATATCTTCATCAAGATGATGTCATTTAATGTCATGAGTTCAGTTGTGTTTATACCTATGCTATAGCAAATCTACTGAATCAATCTCCTGTAGTGTTTTCCATAAAGTGGGCAGTCAATAAATTTCTCTCCAATGAACAACATAATGAGGCAGTCCACATCCATCACCTTCATTCCTAACGAACAACCTAGGACATGTCTATTTCTGCCTGTAAACCTCTCTACCATCTTACACAGCACCAGAAATCAGTGAATCGGAAGAGGCTGAATAACACAGACTAAATCGATGTTATAGCAAAGACAAAAAAAAAAAAAAAAAAAAACTCACCAGAGCATGTGCTAATTCTGTTTGAGGATAGGACAGAAAATGTGCTTCTAGTTACCCATGGTTATAGCCAGCCCTGGTAGTCTGGTGGTTAAGCTTTGGCGCTCTCACCACCACGGCCTGGGTTTGATTCTTGGAACCACACCACCGGTCTATCAGTTGTCATACTGTTGTGGCTGCACGTTGCTGTGATGCTGAAAGCTATGCCACTGGTATTCCAAATACCAGCAGGGTCACCCATGGCAGACAGGTTTCAGTAGAGCTTCCAGACTAAGACAGACTAGGAAGAAGGACCCGGCCACCCACTTCTGAAAAAAATATACCCATGAAAACCCTGTGAATAGCAGTGAAACATTGTCTGATACAGCGCAGGAAGGTGAGAGGATGGTGAAAAAGCCTGGGCAGGGTTCTGCTCTGCCTATGATATTTTGTTAGTTCCTACATTGAAGGGATTTACGGTTTGTAGTAGGTTCCAGTTAACTTCCTGTATTGACAGTTTGGTAAACATTCACATCATTCAAGAAAGCTAAGAAATTGGGACTGAGAATAAGAGTTTAAATAATGAGTCTTTTATAAACAGAAATCTGAGGAGGAAAGAAAGAAGTCAAAATTTTAGCCTTACACCAAGTTATGGTCTATTTTTCTTACCTGTTATTCCAACCATATACTGACTGTTTTCACCTTAAAAATATGAAACCTCCCTTCTGTCTCACTATTGCCAAAATGAGGAGCTGTGGCTGGTAGATACTGGGGATGCATAGCTGGAGAGATGAAGGAGTAGAAACATGAGTAGTATGTTGCAGCACCATTGAATTGCATTCTATGCCCACAGAGATCCAATCCTAAAGGCCAGTAATACGATTTACAACCTCACCAAGAACCTGCGGAAAGCTTTGTGAGGGAGGAAAAATATTTTAGAATCTGTTAAGAAATATTTTCTCATTATGTTTATACAATATGTATTTATATTATATATATTATATTTATATATAATATGATATTTCTTAATACCTTCTGCCCTAAAGTCAAGCTGAAAATGTAGATAGGTTTGTTAACTCTTGTGAGTACTGGTACCATTTACTAAAGATTCATCGTAAATATCAAAAGGATAACATACGAGGAGTTTTATCAATGTTAAATCATAAAAGTTCTTTTTTTGCTTCTCTTGTAATTCCTTACATGTTCTATCAGAATTATTTCAGAAATCTGATTTGTCTCCTGAAGGACTGTAAGCTCTTTAAGGGTAGGTGAAGAGCTCTATCTAATCAATCTTGTATGCATAATAATTTAATAATAAATTAATGTGTGAAGGATTCATACTACTTCATTGTAAAATAGAAATCCTTGCTTCCTCCCCTTCTCTTTAGATGAAGCCTCCTGTGGAGTCCTGGTTATCCTCCTTTGTTTATATTCCTAATCTGCCCTTCCAGCTATTCTTCTGTCAAAGGAATACTTCGGTTCTGGCAATTTCTTATCTATAGAATGTACTCCCGCTTGCTATAGTTGTTTCAGCTACCCTGTATGTGCCCAAATTACGTGGTCCTTTATCAGTCTTGTCTCCATTGAGATATCTTACCCCCTGTCCTCCTACTCCTCTTTTTTTGCTTTTTTCTCTTATTTTGATTTCAGGTTCTGCCTTCTCTGATCCATTGCTTCCACTTGAAAAGCTTTCCTACTGAGGCATGTCAGACCACCCTTCTCTTCTCCCTCAAATTGCTTCGAAAACCCCACCTGCTCCATAAAGCTTGTCAGCAATTACACCCACACAACACTGTGGGTGTTGATTTTATTATTCTTGTTTGTACTCTTCCACATTAAGTTTTTAGGATAGAGGTGTGTTTCCCTGACTTTACCTAATATAAAATGTGCTGTGCAGTTACAATGTATATAAATGTAAAAGTGGTAGGGCTCTTTTAACCCCTTGATTTAACTGAAATTATTTGGATTTTTCAAATTCTTCCTTATTTATCATTCCAAAAATATCTTTTAAAAAAAGAGAAGAAAATGCTTCCATATTCTTTATATTTTCAAAGGCTCTAATACAAGCTTATATAGAGTATCATAGAGTTTTAGAATTGAAGGGGACAAATGAGTTCATCTATTTCAATCTCCTCATTACATGAGGTCAAGAGAGATAAAGTATCTTTGCCCATGACACACAGAAAGTGACTGACATAGCAAGCTTAGAACTGCAGATTCCCATGAACACACCCACATTTATATGGTGGGATAGTATATTTACAAAAAGGAACTGCCAACTATTGCCAAGTTGGCCCTCCACCGTGCCTAAAACTTATTGTGGCTCTTCTCTGTACTGGACTGCACAATCGCCTCTATAGCACCACCTCTCTATTCTTGCTCCTAGCTGCTGCCATCTTTGGGGGTTCTCATTTCTTGGTGGATACTTTTAGCATAGACTTTACTATATTTATATTCAAAGCATCTATTCACATTACAGTCTAAGGTTTCCTGTCACTTAAGAAACAATGTTTTATTTCTCTCTTCAGCTCCAGTACCCAGCACAATGCCTGACAGGGAGCATTTGTAAAGGAGTGTCTGAACTACACAGCAGTGAATTGATTGGGCTTTTTATAAGTATACCCAAGAGTATGTGTTTTCAGAGAAATTTACTGAAGGGAACCAGATTGCTGCCACCAAACATACCTCGATTCTGCATCATACAACCAGATAAGACCTTCTAGTCCCCTTTCAGATTATCCTAGAAAATTAAATTATAGACCTGAAAAAGCTCTGGATAATCATTATTGATAATACATCTTATAAAGCTAGATATTTTCCATATAAAAATGTCTGAAACATATCTTGAGAAAATATGGGGCCCTTTCCCGACTGGCCTTCTGCTCCTTGAACGTTCCTCTATAGTATAGAATATGAGGGGGAAAGTGCTAAGAAAGGATGATAATATCAAATTTGACCCTAACCCTAACCCTAACCTCAGAGTCTATTTTTATGGAGTCTATGCAAGGCAAGCACTGCGATTTTTGTAGGTGTTCTTTAAAATTCCAGGTGGCAAATAGTCATTCTTTTAAAAGATATTTGGAATTTTATTGTTGAATATCCTTACTAGACATTTAGGATATTCCTATTCCTAATCCTGCCAATGCCTCACCATCTTAATATGTCTATGATTCACTATCTGAGGGTATATTTGCTTTTCAAAGGTTTAATTCTTTGCGAAGAGAAACAAGAAATGATATCTGCGTGTTAGACATCATGTGCCCAGTGCCTATGCACAATGCCTATCACAGGTTTGAAACCCAACAATTGTTGAATGAATGAATGAGTGAACTAGATGCAAATTAATCTAAATAGTGTAACATGCTTGGTTTGGAACATCTGTTTTGGAATGATTTAAACTTGGTATAATAAAATGACATTAATCCAGACTCGATTATGGGGCTAAAAGAATCTGTCTGCTACCAAAACAACTTCAATTTTCCAGTCCTAGTAGGTATAGACATTAAGCTTAAAGAGCTTCCTGCCAGGCCTTCAGCTATCTTATTTTGTCATTTAGTCCTTCCTTCCACCCTCCTTTACTCTTTCCTTTCTTCTGACCCCCCTCTTACTTTCCTTGAAGAATGATCTTTATTAAACATGTGGTCATTACTCATAACTAAATTCTATATTTCTGGGCATTTCTTTATCAAGAGCTTTTATTTCATCTCATTTTTGTTTCCTTACTGTAAGCCAAAGTTATAAATATAAAATTCCCAAGGAAATCCTTAGATTTTCTTAAGATGAGTATCTTAACATCAGACTTTGTCAAGTTAGGTTTGTCAATGCCACTTTGATTTCTAAATCATGGTGTACCTTCGCTTTCAAATATCTCTCAATCACTTACCTATCAGTAATTTTTTTTTTAAAGATTTTATTTTTTCCTTTTTCTCCCCAAAGCCCTCCCGGTACATAATTGTATATTCTTCGTTGTGGGTCCTTCTAGCTGTGGTATGTGGGACGCCGCCTCAGTGTGGTTTGATGAGCAGTGTCATGTCCGCGCCCAGGATTCGAACCAACGAAACACTGGACCGCCTGCAGCGGAGCGTGTGAACTTAACCACTAGACCACGGGGCCAGCCCCACCTATCAGTAATTTTTAAAATACGGTGTTCTATTTTAAAAATAAATCATGAGGTTATGCATCTAAATTACAAATCCCGTCCAAAAGTAAAAACAAAATTTTTATCATTTTTCTTTCCCCAGAATGTAAATATATCTAATTCATAGAGAACATTGCCACTGGGTCTTAAGCAAACAAATAACAGCCCTTTAAAATTAACAGCCTCTCAAACTATTCACTTGAATCTTGAGCTTAGGAGAAAAAGTGTCTTATTACTGTCCCTTTCATTTACAAATTTTAATTTTCTTAAATATTATTTTCCCAAGTTTTTTTTGCTCCCCTGCTCTCCATGATATATTTCAACCCAATAATACTACTGAACACTTTCCATTTCTTATATGTAATTACTTTTTCTACCTATACATTCATCTATTTACATGTTTTTCTACCTTTTACATTTATTATTGCCTGACACTATCTCAGACCTCAAAGCAAATAAAGTAATATTTTATCTTTGTCGTCTTGACAGCTTGTTTGGAAGTTCTAGCAGGGGAGTGCAGCTACTCCTAGTCCCTGGACCAAAGAATGGTCCTCTAGCGGGGAAGGTCGTCCTCTTCGAATGAGCGCAGGCGCAGCTTCACGAGGGAGACACATGGAGTGGTGAGGAAGGAAGGGGACACCCGCCTAGCCAGCCAGAGCAGCCAAATCAACCCTGGTGATCAATGGGGTGACAGTTGTCACAGCCGGATCACCCTCACACACGGTGGTCTTTACACTCTCTTTCTTCCTTGGTTTTCATTGCTTCTAGGTTTGTTTTAATATTTGATTATGCCTTTCTATTTCATCAACTTTGGGGAAGTATGGTGACTTATTTAGATACACTACAGAATTATCTGTAGTCCTAGAACTAGATGAAATTATTCTAGATTATAATAATAAATTGAAAAACATTATATACGCAAATTATGTGAATGTGTACATACATACACAGGGACATGTGTGGACTTATACATAGAAATCATATAAACGATGTACCATATACAACGTCTGTAGGGTGCTTCACGTTCACCAAGAACTTTCATATTTAAATGTATCATTTACCCTTCACAATAACACTACAGTAGGCAAAGCATGGATTATGCCCATTCTAGCAATGCAGAAACTGAAGCTTAGGAAAGACTAGTTAGTTAAGGTCACACTGACGGTTCTGTCCACTGTTATTTGAACTCGTCTTGTTTCGGTAAGTACAATCTTTTCTTCTGTTATGTTGCATATGCTTAAACTCTCCACACTCATGGTGGCAACGTCTGCATCACAAAAACTTCAGACTCAGCTGAAGGCTTGTTTACATAATATAATGTTTAATTCAATAAAAGAAGTTTTTGCCTTGATAGTGGAATTTTTACAGGAGTTCACCTGTCACTCAACCTCTTTATGATGTGAATTGAATGGTATATTACATACAAGGAGTCTTATGTTCTGGGTGGTTCTGAGAAATTATATCACTATTGAGTGCTCAGAGAAACATTTTCTTCCTTGTGTCTTTTTCCATTTGTTTTAATCAGCAGGTTTCAATTATTTAGAAGGATTTACTAAGAACATATGATGTGTAAGGAACTCTTCTGAGAAACACGGAGGATACCAAGCCAGCCGTGCCTCTACCCCTGTCTCCAGCTTCTTTGCTCCAGCCAAGCTGGCCCCTTGCTATTCGTTAAGCCTGCCAGGCGTGCTGCTGCCTCCGGACTTTTGCTTTGGAAGCTCTTTCCAATTTGTTTGCTCTTCACACAGAATCTGCAAAGCTAACTCCTCCCCAGTTATTTGCTATCTCCTTGAACTACGGTAGCACTTCACTAGCACTTCTATTAGGGCATACATTCATACTTTATATTACGTTCATCATTATGTATTAATTTTTCCCTAGTAAACTGTAAGCCCTCTGGGGTCTATACTGGGGAGTATTCAATGTATTTATAGAATTATATTTTTATAACGCCCATCCCCTTTACAAACCTGATAGTCTAACGTCTTGTATATAGCAGGAAATTAATGAATCTGTTATCTTAAATTGAAGTACCAGACAAGGAATAAAAAGTTAATACCATGGGCTAGTGTTCCCGAAGAGTGAGATATGTACCACCTTACTATAATGTATGGATACTGCTCTTTCTAATTACACAAAGGAAAAAGTCTCACTGAGATGACAATATGTCTTTAATACCTCTACGACACTTGATAAACTTACTTGTAAAGATGAAACAACAGGTTTCAGGCTTACAGCCTTTTGCAGGTATGAGTATGTAGCTAGAATTTTTAAAGCATTATTTTGCACTAGTTTTATATTCATCTTCTATTTATAACGAGTGATACTGATTACATACTTATGGTTCTGATTATTTTTGCTTTTTATTTTAAATATTAAATGCTTACAAAGACAATTTATAACAGGTAAAATATAAAGAGTAATGATTAAATACCTGTGTGCTCAACTTAGCTTCCTATACGGTCATCTCAGACAATCCATTATTCTGTCTGAATTTGCATTTCCTGTATTACTACTGAGAATAAATATTTTCACACAT
Organism: Equus caballus; assembly: GCF_041296265.1. Taxonomy (NCBI): domain Eukaryota; kingdom Metazoa; phylum Chordata; class Mammalia; order Perissodactyla; family Equidae; genus Equus; species Equus caballus. The sequence continues at coordinate 55,255,803 of NC_091691.1, forward strand.
TTCCTAGACCATCATGTTTCCTGTAGGTGAAATTCCTGTTCATGTTAATTTCCCATTTTCTCATTTGAAGTTTTGTGGGGTTTTTATGGATTTATGGCTGTTTTCTAAATATTTAGGAAACTAATAATTTTTCTAGCTATAGGTGTTATAAATGTTTTATTATCTTGTAGCTTTTACTTTTGCTCACTTTATGAAACTTTTGGTAAAGGGAAGTTATTATTTTTAATGTAGATGAACATATCAATCATTTTACTTGTGATTTATACTGTCTGGGTCTTATGTGAGAAATCGTTTCCTAACCTAAGGTCATAAAAATATCCTCTATATTTTTTTCTAAAAGATTTATGGTTTTGTCTTCCAAACACTTTTATACATGAGTAGGGATTCAATTTTATTTTTATTTTTTCCATATGGATAATGAATTGAATATTCCATCCATTCTCCCACTTATGTGCAAAAATAGCTCTGTTCCATATTGAGTTTTTATATGTCTGATAGCTCTTGGAGAACCATTTTGTTCTGTAGATTAATACCACATCATCCTAATTACTGCAAATTTATTACAAATTGACTACATAATAGGACAAATCTTCCCCTGTCTATTTTTTTCCTTCAAGAGAATCTTTGATATTCTTGGCCTTTCATTCTTCCATACACATTTTGAATCTTCTTGTCAAGTTCCAAAAAATAAAAACATAAAAAGTACATTTTAAAATCTGTTGAAATTTCGACTGGAGTATCTATGAAACTATAGATTAAATTAAGGACAACTGACAACTTTACAGTATTGAGTCTTCTTAGCCATGAACAACTTACATCTGATTATTTATTTAGGTCTTTAAAAATATCTTTCAATAACATTTCATCACTTTCTCTATAAATGTCCTTCACATCTTATAAGATTTATTCGTAAGTACCTAATTTTTGTGTCTATTATAAATAGGGTTATTTTAACATTTATATTTTCTAAGTTTTTTGTTGGTGAATAAAAATCTAATTGACTTATATGAGTTGATTTGGTACCTAGCAATTTAGCTAAAGTTTTGTTTATTATAATAATTTGTCTTTAGAGATTCTTTGGATATGGTTTAATATACAAACATAAGACCTCCAAATGACAGTTTCTTTTCAAGTTTAGTGCTATTTTTCAATACTTACATTCATTGTTATTTTATCTTACATTGTTGGTTAGATCAACCAGTGATTTTACTATGAAATAATAATTGCATGAAATTTTCGCCACTCATTATGATGCCTGCTGAAAATAACACTTTAAATAGTCTTTATTACGATAAGGAAATTCCTTCCTAGCCCTAGTTAAGTGTTCTTTTTAAATCATGAATGTATGTTGAATTTAGTTTTCTATGCAACTCTTGAGATAAACATATAATTTATCTCCTTTAAATTATTAATGTGGTAAACTTAATTATTTCATTTACTGAGATTGAGCCCACCTTGCATTCTTGTGATATAAACATTATAATCATAGCATAAAATTTTTCTTAAATATAGTGGATTTAGATTGTTAATATTTTACTTAAAATTTTAAAATGTAAAATTGGTCTAAATTTTACTTTGTCTGGTTTTGATATCAAGATTATGTTGGACTTATTAAATGAATTAAAGTGTTCCCTCTTTTTGTATTTTCTGGCACAGCTTTGGAATTAAGTTTATGTTTTAGTATTTTCTTTGTGGGAAAGTTTTTAACAATTTATTAAACTCTTTAATGTTCATGGAATCATTCTACTTCTCTCTTTTTTTCTTGAGCTAGCTTTGGTAACATACTATTCTAAGACTGCTTCCATATAATCAAAATTGTCCAGCTATTAGCATAAAGTTATTAATAATATTCTCTTGTTGTTTTTTATCTTGTATATTTTTGGTATTTTTTGTAAAATTTTAATTGCAAAATAACATACATATAGTAAACTGCTATAATCATAGGTGTATTGCTTGATGAAATTTTACATATGTATATACCAGTGTAACCATCACATCAATGAAGATATGGAACATTTCTAGCACCCAGAAGAATCCCTTTTGCCCCTTTCCAGTTGATAGCATCTCAGGGGTAACTATTCTGACTTTGATTAGTTTTGCCTATTCTTAAACTTTTTATGAATGGGATCATGTAATACTATGCTTCTGGTTCCTTTTTTCCAACATTATGTATATGAGTAATCCAGGTTGTTATATGGCAGCAGTTCATTATTCTTTCTTGCTGTGTAGTATTCCATTGTATGAATGAAACGAATTCATACCATTATATGAATGTATCTGTTCATTCTATTTTGACAGACATTCTGAATGACTCTAGCTTGAAGCTTATATGCAAAAGCTACTATGAATATTCTTGTTCATAACTTGTGGTAAACATATGCACTCATTTATCCTAGATATAGACTAGGAGTGGAATTCATGGGTCATAATGCAGGCTAGTATTCAACTTTAGTATATATTGCCCAACAGTTTTTTAAAGCAGCTGTACAAAATTATACTCCCACTTGTGAGAGAGCTCCAATTGCTCTTCATTCTTACAAAAAAAGAGAATTTTTGCATTCTTTTTCATTTCAGTCATTCTGGTATGCAGAGTGGTTCTCCCACTATGTTTTTAACTTCTGCACATAGGAAATTATGGCTCCCCTTTCATTATTAATATTATTTACTGCTGTCTTTTTAAACTTGATTAATCTCACCAGAAGTTTGTAAATTGTGTTAGTCTTTTCAAAACACTAACTTTGCTTTGTTGGCTTCCTTGTTGTTTGTTTTCTATTTCATAACTTTTGCTCTTAGTTTTACTATTTTTTTCCCTTCAACTTTTTTAGGAGTTTATTTTGTTGCTCTATTTCTAATGTCTGAAGTTGGATGCTTAGCTTATTGATATTATGCCTTTTTCATTTTCTAATATGTAGTTTTATGTTCTAACTTTCCCTCTAAGTAATTTTATTTTTATCTCAGAAGTTTTGAAACGCACTTATCTTTCAATTCCAAATATCTTTAATTTCTATTTTTATGCCCTCTTTTTCCCATGTGTGGTCTTAATTTTAAAATTTATGGAGTTTTTGAAAAGAGATCTTTCTCAGTTATAATGCATTTGTATTACCATCAGAGAATGTGGTTTGTGTGATTCTAAACTTTTAAATTCGTTGAGACTTGCTTTATGATAGGAAGAGCGTGAAGAAAACCAGTTCATTTACAAGGATAAGACATGACCTGCAGACAGGACACAGGAGATGCAAACAAAGGAGGAAATACAGCACTTGGAGAGAGACCAGCCCAAAAGATTAGGAGAATGGAGAAGATATAGGACATATAAACAAAGTTTCAGATAAGAATGACTGGGAGAAAGATGGAACACTGAAAAATTGGAGAAAAAAGAAATTATGGTTTGATGTGATCAAAGGGCTACCAGAATATTCAACAGGTAATGGTAAACAGGTAGATGGAAACCTAAGATTGGGACTTAGAGAGACTGACATTTGAAATGTGATATTTTGGTCCTCCATATGGGAATAACTAGGTACTAGAAAATGAGAATGAGGGGAAGAGAAAGGCATTAAGAACAGAATCTTCAGGACAGTGAGCATTTAAAAGCTTCAAAATGTGTGTGGGGGAGGGGGGAGATATATAAATAAGGGAGCCAGCTATCTAGCCTTCTTTAAAGCCTTTGGCAAGGTTCTCATATTTAAGCTGTTAATTTTCTAGAAATACAAAGTACATCTAATAGAAAACTGCATCTATATTATGTGGTGAGGGGAGTCATACAATAATAAGAGACCCAGAATGCTGCTTTCGGTTTCCTTTCATTATTCAAAATCATCTTGAATTGATATTTACTAATCTGCACCTCAACACAATTTCAGCCAAAATGTAAAATGCTCCTCCTAAATAGAATTCTATCACTACACAGGATGATTCCAAACTCTTTTGGCCTAGTACTCAAAGGATAAATATTATGTACAACTCAAGATTCATGATTGTATACAAAAATATTCCTATTTTTGAAACCCACATGTTCTAAAATGATACTGCAACCATATGGAAAGCATCAGCAAAAAATCCAGAAGTGGAAGTAAGTACAGAAAATGTATCGATGGCAGTGGCCGCAAATTCAATATGTGGGGCAATCATCAATGCTAGGTAAGCATGGGACTGGAGACAACGAATAGATATGAGGCAGCTGCTTCCATGTTCCACACCCTGATATTTATGCCAGGGGTCATTAACTCCCTGTTCTAGTGCATTGTAGATGCCAAACAAATATTGAACACAACAACACTAAATCCGAGAGCAGATTGGACTTGGCAAAGCAACTTCAGTCTATTTGAAGAACATCTTGAATCTTACAAACTTATTTGGTCATGTAAATTTTTCACTTAATTTTAAAATACTGTTTATTCAGAGGGAGCTTAACTCATCTATTTTTGATCTTTTCTTTTTTTTTGCTGAGGAAGATTAGCCCTGAGCTAACATCTGTTGTCAATCTTCCTCTGCTTTATATGTTGTTCACCACCAAAGTGTGGCTGACGAGTGGTGTAGGTCTGTGCACAGGATCCAAACCTGCAAATCCAGGTTGCCAAAGCAGAACACACCAAACTTTACACCATGGGGCCAGCCCCTATTTTTGCTCTTTTAACTCAGCAAAACTTATTATCAGCAATTTGACATATAAAAACTTTAAGGTTTCTTTTTTCAACCTTACATGGAAATTTTTATTATATACAACAAAATAAAAAACTGTGGAACTTGAGTAGCTTCTGAATTGTCACCATATACACTTCCATTTTCAGTACAAGAACCCTGAAGAAAGAATACTGACTTTAAGACACTTCAAACAGACTTTCATACTAAAGATGAGCTTTGAATTTTGAGAAACTTCAAGAAACTTAAGCTTATTTTAATGTTTTCAGATCAAACCCAACTTTAAAGCATCTAAGTACTTTTGGGTAAACTTATTTATATGTATTAGTTACTAGATATACTTGCATATACATCTAAAGATGGAGTATATACTATTATTGTCATTTTGAAGTGTTTATACTATGTTCATTTACTCAATTGATATTTACCGAGCCCTTGTGATAAGCATGTTGGGTGTGCAGAGGTAATAAAGGAGAAGAAGGAAATAAGCAGGTAAACAAATAATGACAATTTTAAAAGAAAATCCCAAGGAAGAGACTAACTTTGATAAGATTTTCAAGGGAGGTCCATGTGACAGATGAGAAAGAGCCAGTGGTGCAGAAGGCTGCTTCGGAAATGTTGTCCAGGTGAGGAAGAAGCTCGTGTGAGGGCTCTGAAGTAGACCCCCGCTCAGGAGGCCAGGAGGCCGAGCACAGTGCATAAGGAAGAGCCACCCTGGACAAGGTGAAAGCAGCCAGACTGGGAGTGGCCTCGTACACTGGTGAAAGGTGGGATTTTATTTGAGTGAAATGGGAAGCCACTGAAGAATTTTAAGTGACTTCATACAATTTATATGTCTACAAGATTCCTTCCACCTGCAGCATGAAGAACGAGTTGGAAGCAGGCAGAAGATAAAGGAGAGGAATCACGGGTAGGCTACTACACTATCCAAGCAAGAAATGATTGCAGCCGAGACCACAGTGATGGCTTTGGAGATGGAAAGACATGAACGGGATACTTGTTGGAGGTAGAATCAACGGTACTTATTAATAAATGAGATGTGGGGAATGAGGGAAAGGGAGGAATCAGGAATGACTCCCAGGTTTCTTGCTTGAATAATTGGGTGTAGGGTGGTTCCCTGTCCTAAAATGAGGGAAGTCTGGAAAAAAAACAGGAGAGAGAATCAAGAGTTTAGCTTGTACACAGTACACTTCAGAAATCTAAAAGAGATACAAATGGAAAAGCCAAGCTGTCTGCAGAACATAGCAATCTGGAACAAAGAGGAGAGCCAGGCTAGAAACATGAATTTAGGAATTCTTAGCATAGAGACAGTTACAGCCACATGAATAGATGAGATGCCTACTGAGAGAGCAGACAGAGAAGGAAGAGAGGGCCAAGGATGAGCCCCAAAGAATCTCTGCACTTGCAGATCAGGCACAGGAGGAAAAACCTCTAAAGGCACAAGAAGGAAGAAAACTGGGACAGGGAATGCCATGAAGTCAGAGAGGTGCAAGGCCAGGAAAGAGCTGTCCACTCTGCCTAGTGCTACAGAGATGATGAGGACAGAAAGGCTTTCTTTGGAACCTGGAAACCACTGGCAACCTTGCTAGGAGCAATTACAACTTCTTTGGGAAAGCAGGCCTCGAGATGGGTTGGGATAACAACAGCAGACTAGTACATGCTCACAGCATCTATGACAGAACTTCAATGACAATGAAACAACAACTTGAGTCCAAAAGGGGTAAAAATATGAATAGCATTCCTATAGTTAACACACTCAGAAGAAGAAGACACATTTATTCAACACCTTCTAGGTTCTAGTCACTGTGCCAGGTGATTCCTGCATGAAAAAAGCTAGACGACCAGCTGTCCTGCATGCTGCCATGGATGGGAAAGGGCTCTGGGAGAGCCACCAGCCAGACACAGCTCCACGGCACCCATCCACGGAGGCATTTGGCAGAGGCATTAGGAATATGAGATTGAGGAAATTCTTGCCCCAAGGAATTCATAGGAAGAAATCAGAAATGTAAAGAGATAATTATAAAGCAATGTAACAATTTTTATATAGTATTTAGGATGCAGTGTATACACAGGGCATTCAAGGGGAAAGGAAATGTTTGTGGTGAGAATTTGGGGTCAGAGGAAGCCTTCTGGAGTACCTGATCTCCAAATAAAAGGTTACCTGAACAGCCTCCTGGAAAGTGGAAGGCAGTCAGGAGGAGAGAGATTACTGAGCAGAAGGAAGTAGATAGGCTTAGCAAGACACAGAGGAGTATGTCCCGTGTAGGGTAATTAAAGCAATTCCAACTACAGCCTAAGGTGAAAGGTAAGGAAAGGAGGGGAAATTTATCAGGGCCAGAACCTGAAGAGTCTGATATTTCACAGTTATTATATCATTCTATAAGGATGGAAATGCAGAGCACTTAAAATATTTCAAATAGGGAGGAGCATGCTACTCAGATTTGTGTTTAGATAGATTGTTCTGGCAACCTTGTGGAGATGGATTTGAAAATGATAAGACTAAAGTCCGAAGAAACAATTAGGACACTGCTTCAGTAGTTTAGTGAAAGACAATCAGAGATTGAACTTATATGGTAAGGGGATGGAGAGGAGGGGATAGATTCAAGAAATATATTTATTTGCAAATTATATATAATCGCTATCTATATGTCTTGATGACCAACTGAATGTGGAGAAAAAGAAGAGATTAAGATCAGTGGATGCACAAGTGAAATAGAAAATATAAGAAAAAAGGCAGGTTTGGAGAAACGATGATGAGTTCAATTAAGGACTCACTGCATTTGAAGTTCACAGGAACACGTGAGTGAATATATACAGTAGGCAGCTGGGTGTATGAGTCTGAAGGTCAGTGGAGAGGCTTGAGTCAGATACACCATTTTTTTTAAATCAACTTCATTGAGGTATAATTCATATAAAGTTTTCACTAGTTTTACATCTGGTGGGTATTAGTATACCATCATGTAATCACTACCACAATCAAGATACAGAATATTTCCGCCAGTTTCCTCCTGTCTTTTGGAGATACCATTTGGAGAGTCGTCCATAAAAGGTGGTAGTTAAAGCCATGAGAGTGGATGAAGTACATGCAGAGTGAAAGTAGCAGTGAGGACACTAACTTACAGGAGCAGGAAGAGGAAGCAGAAGGCTACAGAACATCCAAAGAGGTATGAAGGGAACCAGGAGGGAAGACAGAAGTTCAATGCAGAGGGAACGGCCAATAGTGACAAGTAGAGCAGTAAGTAAACTAGAATAAGTTTTGCATTCTTGGTCAATTAGGTCAGTAGAGACCTTAGAGAAGTCAGTTGCAGGAAAGTGATGGAAGCAGAAGATTCCTTGCAATGGGTGGAGGAAGTGAGTGACAAGACAAAATAAGACAGCACTACTGCGAGGATTTTATGAAAAGGACAGGGATGAATTTGCAGCTAGAGGAAACTGCCAGTGGAACTGTGAAAAGAGAATCTTGAACCTGGGGTTAGAGGCCTGCATTCTCAGAGCGTCTTGTCTACCAGTTACTAGCTGTGTGATCTTAGACAGATCCCAATCTATTTGGGCCTTTTTTGCTGTTTGTAAAATAAGGCAGCCTAATCAGATGATCTGCATTGTCCCTTCTAGTTCTGATTCTGTGGCGCTATATGTGCATCTAGCAACATGGAGATAATTGGTAACCCTTGCAAGAGTAATTTCAATGGACTGATAGGGATGGTGTGAATTGAAACGTGAGTAAATAATTCTCAGAGACACCTGGCTAAAAACAGTCCTGTAGAAATGGAGGCAGAAGAACACATGCTTCCAGTATCATCATGAGACAACATTTTGAGGTCCAGATGGGCAGCACCTGACCAGAGAGCCAAGCCAGTGTCAATGAACGCCAGAAAAAGAACTAACATTTATTCAACACATAGTAAATGTCAATAACTCTGCAAGATGCTTCATATGTGGAAAAAGCTGGATGGCCAGTGTTCTTCCTGTCTCAAATTATCTCTACCATTTATGGAATCATTGTAGGCTATGCACAAATTTAGATCATACTTAACATTTGAGGAGCAAAAGGAAATGAATAGGCCACCCCCAATTTTATCCTAAACAAAGGCTCCATAAAACTTAGATTAATAATCAAAGGATTTTGGCACAAAGAACACATTTTTCACAAATTCAGAAAGCATTACACAGAAGAAATGGGGTTCAAATTCAGATCTGTCTTCAACTCCAAATTTCTCCATTACATGACAGCTACCTATGATGAGCCTTCCTTTGTGTCACATGCCTTGTCTTTCCTCCACTTCTTGGCTTGTAGGAGTTTATGTAGTACTCACCCTTCCCTAGATTATACCTAAATCCCTTTTAAATAGGTAACCTAGTCTTGACGAAATAACATTCTTTTCAGTCTTTAAAAGATGCATTCCAGTGTCTACCAATACCTTTATGTGATTGTAAGTCATAGTCCTGAAAAATTTAATCTTGTTCTTGACGATCTCTATGTATCCAGGTTTTATTACCTCCTGTGGTCTTCTTTTCTCTTCTGATGTCTCAATCCTCAGCAAGAAGAGATGAAAATACCACCTATATCACTAAGTCCTTCAATTCCTACCTAGGACATCTAAGTCAATAGAAACAGACGTCATACTTCTTTTTGATATAAAATTTATTCCCACATGGCATACCTGTCTTTTGGCAAAGACTTAACGTAATAATTTCTCTTTTACCTACACTGGTGAAAAATTTACACATTACTCATAATGAAAAGTCACAGAAGCATAACTCAGCTAACAAAAAATGTAAACAAATTAGTATTTATTATATGTCTTTTTCTTGCTGACACATTATTTATAGGCTTCTTTTGGTAAAACTTTACATATGTTTACATAATTTTCTATGTCAAGTCCAAATATTATGGTCTACTGTACACTTTTAACTGTAGAGAGTTTCAGAAAGGAAGTGGGCACATAAAATTTTATGACTTAAACAGTATAATGAAGAAAAATAATAACAATGATGAAAATTTGAATAAATTAGTGAACTTCTGAGGACAAAGGAAACATGTACAACTGAATCCTAGTATCTGCTCAATTAAGGGCATTGTTACAAGGTCTTATTAATCAGGTTTAATAAAGAAGTAGCCTTCTGCATAAGGAGTCATTTTAACTCTCAGTAGCTAGGTATTAACAAAACACTACCATAAGAATTACAATTAAAAAGTACTTTAAAAAATATTTCATATATTATTCTATGTATGTGCAGGATGTAGTTAAACCTTATAATTATCTTAAGATTTTAGGCATAATTAAAGACTTGACCATCCCTTAAAGATGTTCTTCTAATCAAGTAACTCTAACCAAATTAATGTGTAAATATGTTCTCCTTCCTTTTAAAAACATTTCACTTCAAATGGTATTATAATATATCTAGCAATTTAGAAATATCAGAAAATAGCATCCGGGAGACGATAAGAAGAAATAGGCATATGCCTTTCCACAAACAATCCACTAAGACACAGGAACCTGGTTTTGCTTGCTTTTAAATGAACACATACCACCACACTCACACATACGCATACACACAAATAGTTATTTCAAATCAACTTTATATGCTATTTAAATTAAACATGAATATACAAACTCCTCTATACCAGTTAAGCATATCAAAATAAAAAAGGGGGAGAGGAGTAATTTTCTGCATAAAATTTTTTTTTAATTCTCATTCATAAGCACTTTAAAAATAAGACATTTTCAGGACAACTGGGGAAATTTGAATATGGACTTCTTATAGAGATATTATAGATTTACTTAATTTCTTTAGCTGATTTAGTTAATTGCCTTAGCTAATGATATTATGTTTATTTAGGAAAATGTCCTTATTCTTAGGAGATAACATGATATCTGAAACTTACTTTCATGTCACTCAGTTTAATAAAAAAGGTTTCAAAGAGAGAGAGAAACGTGACAAAATGTTTCTATCTGGTAAATCTGTGATATAGATACATAAACACATGCTCATTGTGTCATCCTGTTATCTTTTCCATATCTTTAAACATTTTTGAAATAAAAAGTTGAAAAAAATTTCATTTCATATGATTATAACTACCAATATTTGTTTCAAAAGAAATTACTTGATTCAACACATGAGGCACGAGCCATTATGAAAACCATGTTCTTCCAGCTGTCCTCATCAGTTTGAAAGGACTTCATTTATTTAAATGAGAGAAAGGTGCAGATTTACTTGAGCAGGAGAAAAACGAAAGCAGCTTCAAAGTTTGGGAGCTTGCCTGTCACGCAGATGCCACATTTTACAAGGATGGGCTCTGTGTTAGTCTTCCACTTCTCCCCTACCAGCTGACTGATGGCTATCTGCAGGGAGATGCAGGGGGGCCTCCAAGAGGGTGTGAATGCAGAGACAAGATAAGGAAAATGCAGTGACCCCAAACTGAAAGGAGATGGATCTCCCCGGGGTTTTCATTTGGATGGATCTCCAGATAGGGGCAGGTAGGGAAGTGGAAAGAACTATTAGAAACCAGGTGATAAACCACAAAGAAGTTATAACAAAGTGAGCCAACCTCTGCTCAGCTCCAAGGAATGATCACTCGGAAAACTATTTCATTGTAAATGAACTTGTTTTTTGTACTCATTGTAGCAAAGAAAACATGAAACTATACAAACTAAGAAAAAACCTACTAATTTTGAAACCCAAACCCAGAGAGCGAAGACGCTGGGCTGGTGCCTTTAAAAGGAAGGTTGGGCATGTGGTGCTTAATAAATACAGGGGCTTTTAGAAAATTCTGTTGTGAGAAAATATTTTCCCCACTACTCAGAAGACAAAGAAAAACAGTGAGGGTCGAGAACACAGCATTAAAAAGCCATGTCTACCCAATTTGTTATCCACAAATATATATATTCTTTTTAATTTACCCTAAGCCAGCACGTTGGCTCATAGTATCTTACTTTTATGTCATTATCTCTCTGCCATACACACAAGTCATAGCTGGGGATTTCAACTCGCGGTGAAGCTATGCTGAGATTCCAGATCTCAGTGGTGTTGGCATGAGCGCCGGTCTCTTCAGTCATAGAGAAGACAATATCCTAGGGAGACTGGAATTAGTCCTATTTTGCACCATTCAAGCCAAAATGCTGCTTATCAAGAAGCAAGTAATTGCTAGCTAATGGCTAGGGGGGAAAAAACAGTGCATTTCAATCTAAGCATCTCTTGGCACATGTCAATGAATAAAGCCAGGAAAGTGTAAATGTAAAGTGGAGACAGTTTCTTGAGGAGGTTAAATAGCAAACATTAAAAAGGCAAGTTACCTCATCCGACTGGGAGGGACTGATTCTGGGCATTGGCGATACTTGCGGAGTTTTCAACTGTGTGCTATTGCTATCTGGCACGAGCTCTCGGTGGACCGTTTGGATGTGGTTCTGGAGTTCACTTTCAGACTCAAACTTAACGTTGCAGCTAGAGCAGCGAGTCTTCAGTCCCCCTGCCTTGCCTTTTCCCTCAAGGGCACTCAGATTCTCATTCTGGCCCAAGCCTGGTCTATTCGTGCCGGGAGGGATGTTGATGCCTGGGCTGCCGCTCTTACTGAGATTCACACAGCCAGCACACAGACCATATGGCAGGCCGTTGATGTCAAGTTTCACCAGATCTTGCTTGGAACGGAATTCTTTGAGGCAAGATGCGCACTTGTACAGTTTTTGGACGTGCTGGCCACGCCCTGTGGTCTGAACCGCAGACCCATTCCCTGTCTTTTGCATGTGGAATGTCCCATGGATTTTGAGTTCTAAGGTGGAGGTCACTGTCTGCATGCAGACCACGCAGCGAAATCCTGTGAGGGAATTCCTCAAGTCAGGATGCATTTGGCAATGCTCTAAAAACTCCTCTTCACTCTGCAGAGGCATCTTGCAAATCCGGCAGTTTCCAGTATCGAGACTCTTACTGTGGGTGACTTTGTGTTCGGTAAGAGTTAAGAGGGAGGGAAACCGCTCTCCACAAATAGGGCACATGTAGTGTTTGACAGGGCCTAGGTGGGTCTGCATGTGTTCACGTAGGCCATTTTCCGAGAAGAAGGTTCGAGAGCACACGTTACACTTGTAATTCCCTTTAATGAGCTCGGCTTTCTTCTTCACGATGGCACTTTCTCCAGGTCTGATGTTGTGGTCTCGGAGCTGGTGGTTCTGCAGCAGAGTTTCCATCGTGTAGGCTGCCCCACAAATGTCACACCCATACATAGGCTCCGAGGTGTCCACATCTTCTTCGCTCCCGTCATGACTGTTGTGGGACTCTTGGCTGTTGGTCAGCAAGGTCTGCAGCTCCACTTCCTCCTTCTGCACTTGTTCAGAAGCCCCATTTGCTCCACAGTTGGGAGTCTTGGTTTCAAACACACAATGCTTTTCCCGCAAGTGTTTCTCCAGCAAAATGATGGCATGGAAGGCTTTGCTGCAGAACTTACAGTTGTACTTCTTACTGTGAGTGGTGATGTGGCACTGAAGCTCCACCTCAGTGCCAAAGGACTCGCCACAGAAAATGCACTTGTGCACTTTCCCTTGATTTTCCAGGTGGTTGTGTTTCACGTGGAGCTGCAAGTCGGTCTCATTGCGGAAGTCCCAGTTGCAAGACGTGCACCTGTAGACTTTCTTTTCGTTACTGTGTTTTACAGCCAAGTGAAGTTGAATGGAGACTTTTGAGTCAAAAACTTCTTGGCAGAGGGTGCAGCGGAAGAAGACAAAGGTGTGCATGTCCAGCAGGTGTTTCTGAAGGTCATCCACTGATGTGAACTGCTTATCACAACTCTCGCAGATATAATACGTTGAGGTGATCATAAAATGAATGGTAACGTGCTTCAGCAAGGATTCTTGGTTGGGGAATTCCTTGTTGCACTGAGGACAGGTCAATTTCGGAAGCACAGTGTCCAGATGAGTTTTTAGGTGAGTCTGAAAGCTGTCTAGGGATGTGTACTTAGCACCACACTGATTACAGATATATTCTCCAGCCGGACGTGCAGGCGCACCTCCCACTGCCTGCATCATCTTAAGAGATGTCTGCTCTATGGCCACAGGAGAGAGGGGGCTCAAGGCCCTGGATTTTTTCCCATTATGAATATAATTCAGGGCCAAGGGAATGTTTTTATGATTCTCTTTGATATGCTTGTTCAGTTTAAGAACGCTGTTGAATATTGGAGAATTCGTACAATAGGAACAAGAATACACTTCTACTACTGGTTCTTTTGGAGTCCCAAGCACTGGAGACCCAAATCGGGAGCCACTGAGGTCGCAATGGACCTGTCTTATATGCTCTTCAAGGGAAGAGTCAGTGAGAAACCCCATGTAGCAATGGGGGCAAAAGAACGCGTTGCTGTCCTTAGCTGCAGGGTTTGCAAATCCGTGAGAACATCGGATGTGTTCCTGAAGAGTGTTGAGGTCGTTGACAACTTCAGAGCAGAAGTTACACTGGTAGACTATGGCGGGCATGGCAGAAACAATCAGACCTGGGTCCTGAGCTTCATGCACTTGCTTAAGATGTTCATTTAGGTTATAGAGTGAGGGCAATACCTCCAAGCAATACTGACAAATATGGGCCTGTTCGGGCTTATCTAAATGCATAGTTTTCAGATGAATCTGCAGAACTGCCAGACTTGAAAATAACTGCTTGTTGCAGTAAATACAGCTGTAGGTAACTTTTGCTTGTTTACTCGAGGGCACAGTCATGTCAGGGGTCTGCTGGGCAGCCCTCTTTCTCCCTCGACTCTTTGGGATTGGCGGGGCAGCTTCCACCATGGTTGAGCTGTCCACTGAGAGGTTGGAATCTGGAGTCGTGCTGGACACAGAGGTGTAGCCCACCGTGACCAGGGAAGGGCTGTTGCTGTGATTGCAGGACTCGGGTTGCTGGTGACTATCCATGTGGCTGTACAGTTCCTCAACTGTGTGGAAACTCTCAGAACAAATGCTGCAAGAGTTCTTCTTCTCCCCGCCGTGCATCTGCTCCATGTGGTTCATGAGGGAGGTCTCCTCTACAAAGAGCTCGTGGCAGTAGACACACTGGAGGGCTGCTCGGTCCTCATTTGGGGAGCATTCAGGGTGGCACTCGGCAATATGCTTCTGGAGGTCTTCTGGGAAGTCAAAGCCTTCCTCGCACTGACTGCACTTCTGAGTGTCCTTCATCTTCCAGTCCTCCATCCTGGAACCGGACTGGGAACCGTCCTTGTTCCTCTCGTGAACCTGCATGTGTCCATGTAAGGAACTAGAGGACAGGAAGCCACGGCGACAAATGGCACATTTATATGGCTTGTTGGACGTGTGAGTCTTTAAGTGGATCTTCAAGTGATCACTTCTGGAGAACGCAGCATCACATTCACTGCAGTGGTACTTCTTGTCCCCTGTGTGGAGTTTGATATGGCGATCTCGGCTCCGCTTGTGTTTGAACAGCCTACTGCAATAGGTGCATTTGAAAGGCAGTTTGTCACTGTGACTCTGCTCATGGTGCTTTAGGTAGCTGAGGCGGCTAAACGACTTGTCACAGAATTGGCATGGATATGGGAGTCCAGGGCCGCCTTCTTCCTCTCCAAAATCACACCCTTCTCCATGGCTAGGGGAAGTCTGGTCCTTGCTGGATGGTGAGGAAGCTGGCCAAGAGCAAGTGGGATCATCTTCAACATCCACTCCATCTGAAATGAGAAGCAATGAAACATTCCATTTTACGTACTGAGAATTCAAGAACGAGTTTACTGTACCATTTCAACAAGTACACATAGCTGGACCATTTACAACCTTTCAGGAAGAAAAATAGGGAAGAGAATATTTGAGTGGAATACTTAAAATCTGAGCCCAAAGCTTTTATTCTACATTTACTTTTTACTGGGCTGTAAAATATAAAAAGATATTAAATAGTTCTATGTCTAAATTACACTTTTATTACTTTTTATCATTCTTCCTTAGAAGCAAGGTATATATTACACATTGACAATTTTATTAAAATGCAGATTTTAATATATTTAATGTTTCTTTTGTATTCATTGTAAAATGATTTGCATATTGTGTGAGCATCTGAAGAGCCAAATGAAAAGAGGAAATATTACAGGAATGATTTAAAATTAATGCAGTCAACCCAGATGTCTAATATTTAATAAAAAATTCCCTCTGCATTTTGCTTGTTTTTATATAAAAAGGCAATTCTGAAGACCAAAATCTTTTATGGGGTTCTTATTGATACAGACCTTATTGCTTTCAGCAAAAAAATATTAAAAAGTAAGCACATGAAAGAAGACAGAAAACACAATAATAATTACGTCTGTGTAATGAAAGACAACTAGGATTTCTTCAATAACTGAAAGATTCGAATACCATAGGCCAGAAAATGGATTATTAAATGTTAGAAGGGTATTGCCTGATATTACATGTAGCAAGGATCAGCCAGGATCAAGAAAAAATGAGAGTTTCACAAGGGCCAGATTGTAACAGTGTATTTTGTTTGGAAAGTTCAAGAGGTGGCCCACCATTTCTTCCTTTTGTAAAAGCTTCAGCAGCATGAACTTCCTTAGCCAAACAGGACCTGCACTTTGAGGTGAGCAGAGACAAAGAAACTTGTGAAAAACTGGAAACAGGAAAAGTGATAAATGATTATGGTAAATGCTGAAAGATTTATGAGTAACAAAGAGAAGACAAACAAGACTGAAAGCCAGATATAACCTTAGCAAGCTATCCATAAAGTAACCCTACCTCATATTAGGTGGCTTTTTAACTATGTCCTTAGCAAATGTGTATTCTTACTTCTGTGCTCTCTTAACATCCAAGTGGAAAATAAGACCTTCTCCAATGGGTTTTGAAACTTCTTTTTTGCTTTTCAAAACAATCTATCATTCAAGATCAGAAAAAATCGTAAAAGCTTTTCACTCTGCAAAAGAGCAAGATTCTTCATAAATGCAGACAAGTAAAGGCCACACAGCAGAGCAGAGCTGGTGGGGATAGTGATTCTATTAGAAAAATAGGTTCAATTAGAACATTATTAGGACATTCTAATAATATTCAGTTAGCATACAATCAAATAAGTTTTTAAATTCTTCAAAGCTAAAGTTACCTAGCAAGCTATATTATTAACATAAAAGTAGAAACTGGCAAGCATTATGTAAACAAATTCCATGTCTGCTTTCTTTAAGGTAACAAGATTTTGCTAGATTATCAACCTCTTGCTTATCCACAGGAAACAGATGAGGATCATTCCTTTCCTGCATCTAGAAACTGATGACAACACCATCTCACTATCAATGCCAGATGGCAACCATCTAACTCTGAGAAAACAACCAAACACCATTCCTGGATTCCTGCCCACTGCAACAAAGCTTCGCAATACAAGTTGAAAACCTCATGATTTTGCATCCTCATTTATATGAGTCTATAACCCAACATATAATCCAGCATAAGAAAGGGTCTGATAATTGTGGGTGTGATTTAAATTTAAAGGTGAATACATACAGAGAACATACGTGGATAAACTCAAGTCACTACCTAACATATAGACAGACAATTTTAAACACATAAAAACAAAAAACTCGATGATTCTAGCTTTCCCCTTAAAAAATTATAAGTCACCTAAAGCTGGTATTCCCTAAAACAAACCAAAGTTTAAGACATTTCCCCTAACTGAAAAAATTACTATTTATTAAATTTTCTCAGCATTCTAGGTAAAAATCTACCATATTTCACATTCATCTTTTAAGCTTATATCCTGTTGTTTCACTTAAAAATATTTCCAAAAACATCATCTCATTTGTGCAATTGGGGAAAACAGTGAATCAGAATTTGTCATGCATCTAGACTGGAAGGATATAACTAGTGAGCCTGAAAATTTAGCAAGTAAATTTATTATTAAATTGTAGATTGTGTCCAGGCATGATATATTATTATACAAATGCACAAAGAATTATAGAGCAATAGACCATTATGAATAGTGTGCAATCCCTGACACCATGCTTAAATCAGGTTCTGGTCTGTGAGCCATGCCTGACTATATCTATTACATAACTGTTGTCTTAAACTTGTAAATTTCAACTACATGTCAAGTGAGCTGAGGGTTAGAATCACGTTTTTACTCAAAGTAGGATTCAGGGGAGCTGGAAACCGTCTCCTCTCTCTCTCCTGTCCCTATTACTTGGTCTTTGGCGGAAAAAAAAGTGATAATCACAGATATTGTGTCTTTATAATTGAAATATATGGAATCAACAACAGAATTCATAAGGCTTGGGCTGGGGGATGGAATAGATTGAGCAGAAGTAAAAAGTTTGAACAGGGAATGCTACTTTTAGAAAAATAAATAAAGGATTCATGAAAGGCTGATTTCTGTTTTAAAATCTAAATTGTAAAAAACTCACTTGCTAGTACTATAAATGGACCTATTCTCCCAGGGACACACAAGGAACTCACTGACTAAACTCCCAGTGGGGCTGGTCCATGCTCCAAGGGTATCAAACTCTCCCAAGACGTCTGTGGTGGTGATGGTGTTGCCAACATTCTCTGAGGTCCACCTAAGTCTTTGAAAGCTGCCCATCCCCATTAACTTAAGCTTTTTGGCAATCACAATGCAAACTAGGTTGAAACGGCTAATACAGTTTTAAACAATCTCAAGTTCTTTTTTCATATGGAAGAAACTATGGAGGATTCTTTCAACTCTGGTTTCTGAATCAACTTGAACTTTTTTTCCCTTCAGCACCCACTAAGTGCTACTTACAGGAATGTCTTTCTGTGTTATGGCAAGTTTTCTGCATTTCAATGTGAAGTACTTAACATGTCCATGTTAAATTTTAATTTTTGGAATCAGTCACTTCACGCTAGCCGACTCTGGGACAGCTATAGCTCTTACAGCCGGAAAAAAAAATAAAAAAAACTTCGCTGGAAAACCAGCTTCGCAGCCTAAAAGTCTATTTAAAGATGCAAATGTGTGTGCATAGTTAGTACAGATGTTTTTCTACAGCAACTGTACTTGCTGAGTTTCACCATTTCCATAAAGCACATTAAAACAAGTGTGTGAACACTCGGAGATGAAAGTCTCAAACACTCCTGAGACTTTCAGTGGAAAGTAGAGCCGCCTGACTTTTCTCCAAGCAGACAGGAATGCCCATGATTCAGCAGCCTGAGTAAATAAAAGAGGTCCTTATTTCCTAATTTTGCTGGCTGGCCACACTGCAGCAGCCTCTGTGCTCCTGCCAAAGGGGATGCAGAACTGGAACTACACCCAGCTGCTGAAGGCCTGCCTTTGTTAGCCAGCCAGGCTTTCCCGACCATCTTCTGGCAACAAAACTGCCATATCCTGCAAGGAAGACCTCCATCTCAGGCTTGATGGTTCTCTAGTCTGCCGAAAAGGGCGAAACAACAGATTTTGCCGGGTCTATGTCAAAGAATGACAGCTGGAAACTCAGTTAGCGGCAGAGCAACACCTGTTCGGTCATATTTATGGGGGAAAGTGCTCACTAACAGAAAAGTGAAGTCATACTAGAAGGAGGTATTCCACAGAAAAAAGGCACCAGAGCACAAAGTACCTTGACATGAGCCACCAGCCCATCATGTGCCAACCTGAGGAGGAGAGAGAGTAAAGACTGCATGTGATTTTATCCCGGCTGCTGGGGACAGACAGACAAGCATACCCCAGGAAGGGCTGCTCGGTGACCAAATGGGGGCCTGATATTCCCAGTTTACAGCCTGCCATGGTGAAAGAGAAATGCTGAGGGTCCCAGCCACTCTTCAGCTTTCAAGTCTAACCCAGGTAGCTAATAAAAAAAAAATAACATCAAAGAAGGAGAAGAGACGATGTGCAGGAAGGTTTGGGGCAATGCTAATGCATATTTTGTACCATTAAGCACATCTTAGTAAGTGTAAGGTACATGCTTCTTGAGGGCAGGGGCCAAGCCTTTTAGAATATTGACTTCAACGATATGGGCAATTTGAAATTACTAGAGAGAAAGTCAACTAACAAGGTGGGTTGAATCACTATAGATGTTAAAGAAAATATCCAAATCTCTGAAGTTATGGAAACTCCCAATACTTTTAGTTCTTCATAGGGCTGCGCCCGCGAGAAGCTGGCTTTACTGATATACTTTTGTCACCTGAGCTCATTCACTGTAACGGCAGACTATGCTCTAAACTGCCCTTCGGGGAGTCAGTATCATGTGTGTGCAAGTGCCACACAGCAAGGTTTCCTTAACAGGGACAGGATTTACATCAATGGTTCCTTTTCAAATGAGGAAAAGCAGCACAAATACCGACAGGTCTGTCCCTCTGTTTTCAGGAATGCAATGACTCAGAATGAGAACTAAAAGTCAAGAGTCTGGAGTTTTATTTCTAGCTTCCTAAGTGACTTAGAGAGTGACCTGGCCAAGTCATTTAATCTGCCCCTACCTAGGAATTTCACCTGCAATATGAAGATAATAATTCTTGCTACTTACCCTCTGGGGTGTTGCAAAGATTAGTGAATATTTCTAGGGCACCTATCATCGCTGGAAGAAAAGCTGCATATGTAAACACAAAGATTTATGTGTTGCATGTATTTATGTTTCCACATGTAAGCTTCTACGTACATAGAATAAATATATTTTAACATTTTCTTTCCTTTAATGGAACCACTGGAATATTAGCTTTAAGGATTGGCCCAATGGAAATATACAGTGCCTTAAGGATTCATAGTTGTATATTCAGCCATTAAGAAAATAAAATATAAATAGTTGGTGATATCTAAAAATTAACGACTCATAAATCCAAGCTGACTATGTTTCAAGTATTAAATTGTCATACATAAGATATTATCTTGGGTCTTTCCAGACAGATAACCTGGGAACAAGTATCTTTTGCTATGTAATTCTGAAGCTAAGCATCTAATTTTAAAATTACCTCTCTTCTCCTTAAAACACTAGCAGTACAATCATTGCATTATTTAACATCAAAATAATTTCATTTAGTAGATGATTTTTTTAAGTGTGGAACAATAGGTTAAAATATGAGATCAAAGCAAATTTCCAGGTTATTTTCTCCCCTGGCTTAAAATGATTCTTCATTTCTGCCAGCATGCTAGAGGAGCAGTTGTGAACTTTCATATTAAACAGAGTTCACAGTCCTTTTTTCATTCATTAACTACCTGAGCCACCTTAAGGTAAACTGAGAATCCGAGGGAAATATACAGGTGTGTGCAAATGCTAAGAGAAGTTAGGTACTACTCAAAGAGGACAACATTTTGAAATGTGTGTTTAATAGACAGAGGTAACAGGGGTATTCGTCATGTTAACCCAGTGCCATCATAGTAACAATTTTATATCATCAAATTTGAAATCATCTAACCAAATTACACAATATAATTTTAAGGCAATGGTTTAAACTGCTAAAGGATATGGTCATTCTAAATAAACCATTATGCATTATTATGCAACTGCTTCCTTTCATTCTCAACAGAAATATCAACAATTTTAGAAAAGCTGCAACTTATATTATTAAACTCTCATACTTTTTTTTTTAATCAACAGCCCCACATTAAATTCACTCCTTTGTCATATAACTTATTTAACGACTTGAAAATGAATACTCTTTACTGGGTGTTCAAAAGAGAAATGCGAACTTTAAACTTATTTATAATTCACAGATGCTTTTAAATTCTGTAATAATCCAAATTGTTCTGGAAGGACTAATTAAATGCATTAACAGTTAGGTTACGAGGAAAAAGGCTGGTCACCCATTAATGATAGCAGCTGTGGGGGAGTAGGAATTGGTGGTGCACATTTTTTAACACAGTCTTAAGACGAATTCCAGATATCAGAGCTCAGAGGTTATTTTTTTCCTTGCAATACTCCCTAATAACAAAGAGGCTCACTTTCCCCAACAATCCTTTAATGCTTCGGAGGAGCCAATGTAAGAGATAAGAGAAGCTGTTCCCATTCCTGCCTTGCCCTCCTTAGGTAATCCTGGTTTTTATATCCATGCTGTCTCTTTCACCAGACACATTTCTATTACGTGTGCAGGGAGAAGTACCAATGTTTTGCTTGCTGTTGCTTAAAGTTCATTTGAACAGACGGAGCTCAGTGAATCCCATCTTCTGCAGCCAAATTAAACAGAAAACAGTGCATTCTTAAGCAGTTCACACTTAACTCCACCTCTCAGATCAGAGGAAAAAGCTGACGTGAAACCAGTTAAAGAACAGTCATCGTCTCACTCACAGAAATCGAAACGTGTTTCTGAAGCCAGACAGAAGGAAAAGTGGTTTCCAATGATGTGGGGGGTGAGAACTGCTCTACTTTTTCTCTTTTGGCTCACTTAAGCACATATATAACTAATGATAAGCACCAAGCTCTTGGCGTTTAATAATTGGCAATCATGCATCACACATCTGTTTACAGGGCTGTGACTGCGAGCGGTCTACATAACTTAACATGTTTATCTTTCCTTTTAATAATGACAGACATCATCATGGTGAATTTCCCCGAGTCTGTTTTCTTTTTATCTCTACTATTTTGAGTTAGAAGACACGTTTTAGTTACTTTGTAGTCTTGTGTTTATATATGACCTCATACCACAAAGAATTTGAAGAAGTTCTTCATTGCTTATTTCGTTCATTCATTTATTTACCCAGCATTTATTAAGCACCTACTATGTGATCAGGTCTGATATGTGCTTGTGAACTCTGGAAATTACTTATTTTTTTAAGTTTCAATTTCCTTGTGTATGATATCAGAAAACTTCCAGCCTGCCTCACAGTTAATATTATAAGAATCAAACATGACATTGCATGAAAAAACTTTCTGAACTGCTACAACATAAAAACATACTAAACTACTACAACTACTATGAAAATCAAAGTCACCTTTAGCTTATAACTGATAAATCTGAAAACAGTACAAAGGAATAAAAATTAGCAATAACTTAGGTGTTGCTTTTTTCATACTGAGATTCTAATAATTTTAAAGGACTTAAGGGGCATTTTTGTTTAAAAATAAAAAATAGACAAAAATATAAAAAAAAATTTTCTGAACACTGTTAGAGATATCTTGAACATGCATGTGCTCATTCCTTAATAGCTACATACACTGGCAAGTTCTGATTAAGTCATTAGTGGAATAAAATTGTTACGATGGAATGGACTGCATTCAAAATCTTGAGGCCACATTCCAGAGTTCTGACACCAGCCTTTATCTCATTATTTTACTTGTTTAGAAATTTCTCGAGGCAAATTGTATTTGCTTCAAAATCCTTTATAGTAGGGTGAAATACATCTATTAAGCTTTGAAGAAATAGCCACACATTTTGAAAAATACTCAGCAAGTTTCTCAGCGCTACCATGTTCATCATGAGGAATTTAAAATTAACCTCTTCACTAGGGGAGCAGAAGGTAAAACAGATTCTTCCACTGAGAAAACTAAGTTTGAAAATAGCTTCATTAGTGAATGATGGACTTCAGAAAGTGCATTCCAACATGTCAATGGCTTTTTGAAGAACGGCCATGACGCCCTAAAATTTTCCGACAAAGCGATCAAATTCTATTTCAGTGAGGAATCTGGTTTATCAGAATGTTTTGTCATGTTAAAGTATACTTTACTGAGCATTTTTCCAACATGTAGGCTTTGCTCCAAGCCTGGAAAACTTTCGGTCACGAGGGATTATACCAACCCTAAAATGGTGTTCACTGGAGCTGAATTTCACCTGTCTTAGATCCACGGCAGCAGTAAAGCTGACGTGAATTTTCGGCAGTTTAAAAGGCCACACTGTATACTCCACTGCAGATAAAGCCACTGGAGAATACAAAAGTGTTGAAAGGCTAAAATTTAATTAATGACCAATTAGCACCCCCTGTGGGTTCATTGTGCAGTAAAGTGATAAATACGGTGTGCTAATATAGAAAAAGCTGTTACAAAGATTAGGGGGAAATATTGCTACAATTATCCATTTGGTATTACAATACCATGGACCTCAGGGTTCTTAATTTTGATGTTCATGTGTCTAATACATGATGGGAACCACTAAGGTCTGTGACAAATAATCATTTTTGTTTTTTAAGGCACAGACTTTGACTCACACAGGTTGTCAGGCTGGAGCACAAAAGCTCATCAGATAGCTAGTGAGTGCACCTAGCCAGCCACCCAGCAGCTGCGATTCGAAAGCAGTTTGTGTTGTCTACTCCTCAGTCAGTGTTTATACATTTTATGAAAAAGATACAGGCTATGGCAGTATTAAAAAGGGGGCCGCTGGACTATCTTGAGACTTTGTCCATATGAAGAGATCTACAGAAGGGCAAATCACCAAGGGATCCTCACAGGGTAGAATTTTTATAGTGTTTCAACAGAATCATTAACTCTCACACTAACACACAGAGTAAAACTAAAATTGAAAAGTGATGTCGGATCCCAAGTAAGCCAAATGATATAAGAAGTCCATTGTTTTAATTAAGATAATGTTTGCAAAAGTGCTTTATAAATTGCCAAAGACAAAACTGTTTTCTTAAAATAACTTTAATTAAAGTATAATAAAATATTTCTACACAGATCACAAAATATTAATACTGTTATTCACATAGTTTTTTCTTTTTCATTTGAAAAAGAAATTTTTCAAATTCGAAAATTGAAAATTTGAAAGAGGCAAAATTTGAAAGACGCAATCCTAAAAATAAGGCTGATTATCAATTTGATGACCTTCCAGGTACCTTATTCTTTGTTTTCTATTTCTCACTTTTGGTTCAGTTTACTCTTCACTAGAACCTGTAATTTGGAATGAATATATCATTTTTTTCCTGTTAACTGTCCTGATGATTTATTTATGGGAACCAGTGCCATTCAAAACTGGGGCACAGTGTGTGTGCGCAGTATGTTTTTATACAGAATTGACTAAATGTGCAGATAGACTAAATGATTTACGATAAAGTAATTTTTTTTTTTGAGGAAGATTAGCCCTGAGCTAACATCCGCTGCCAATTCTCCACTTTTTGCTGAGGGAGATTGGCCCTGAGCTAACATCCATGCCCATCTTCCTCTATTTTATATGTGGGTTGCCCACAGCAGCATGGCTTGATAAGTGGCGCGTAGGTGGGCGCCCAGGATCCGAGCCGGTAAACACCAAGTCGCTGAGGCAGAGCTCATGAACTCAACCACTACACCACTGGGCCAGCCCCAACTAAAGTAGTTTTTGAAATGTTTTTGATATTTCTCATTACAAAAATATTAATTATAATAATTTACCACTTAATATGAGTAAATGCACAATCACGTCTTAATGAAACACTTCATTAGGGGAAGTCTTTATGATGCTATTTTTTACTGATTAATATACATTACATATAACTATATTATTTTTACTAAATCATGTATTTTGCATATTTAATTAAATATATTTTACATATATGTGTATATATATGTTTATTATAATATGTGTGTGTATATATACATATTTCATACATATAAAACTGAAATAAGTATCTTGCCAAATATCCCAAACCAGTGACAAGGTCAGGCCTCCCTCAAAAGTCCCATGATACCCCCATGTAATACTATTTCATTCTGCCTACATCCAAGAAATTTTACCATAATAAGACGATGTATAAGAAAACAATGCAAGGTGGTGTGGCCACAGTAACAAGACAGGTAATGAGGCTGGCTGGAACCGGGGGAAGCAGTTGGAGACCCCACCTGTACTTGTTTCTCAATGACATATGGACACCTATCCCTCTGGCACCCAATATATAGGACACAAGCAGAGTCTGCAAAATTCCACCGAAAGCTTAATGTACTAAAATGATTTAAACAAGAGTAAATTAAGAAATTCTAGTCAGATAATAAGAATTTGATATGTGCCTGCTTCATCCACATGAGAAGTGCACCAATTCTGAATAATTTTCACAGAGAAACTTCCGGTAATGATTTTGCCTTTGAAAAGGGGGATAAGGGTAGCAATGCACAGCGGTATATGCCCAAGGCCTATTGGTATGACCCTTGCAAAAGCATTTTCTATCACCCAAAGTCACAAAGCCGACCAGGACAGTTCTGGGATCCTGACTGACTCAATCCTGTCTGTAACAAAGGGCCGGTGTCTGAATCTTTATGAAGCGTCCTCCCTCCACTGAGCTCTCCTCTTTTCTCCTAAGATAGCCTGATGTTGTTTGGCATGGGTTATGCATACCTCTGGGTCTGACTTGAGGGATCAAAGGAAAGAAAACAAGTGAATTTGACTGAAGCCTACATAGAGACAAAGTCAAGGCTGTCATTCCTGACTTCTCATATAGATGAAACATAAGATTTAAGATCTGTAAGAAGTCTTAGCCTTTAGGAAAAAAAAGTGTTAATTTTACAGATGAACACACAGGTCAATGAGGATGAGCAATGTTATAATCTGGCACTAACAATAGCAGTTGATGGTGGAACTAAAACCCAAACCCAAGTTCCCAGTGCCCAAGCAAGCAGCTTGGTCTACGTGTTAGAGAATTCTCAACCTAACTCTCCCCACTAAAACAACAACCTCAAATGCTACCGAATCACCTCGTTTTTATGGGTAAATGAATAAACTTAAAATGATGCTTAACATTATTATTATTATTATTATTTTGGTGAGGAATATGGGCCCTGAGCTAACATCTGTGTCCATCTTCCTCTATTTTACGTGAGATGTCACCACAGTGTGGCTTGATGAGCGGCGCCAGGTCCATACCCGGGATCCAAACCAGCGAACCCCGGGCCACCAAAGCAGAGTGCACAAACTTAACCGCTACACCACCAGGCTGACTCCCACATTGTTCATATTTTTTGTTCAAGATTTCGTTGTTTTTTCTATTATAAAACTATCATATGCTAATTGACAAATGCAAACACACAGAGAGAGGAGAACAAAAGCCACCCACCCATAACCTGATGCTGACAAATCATGACAGCCTATTTCTTTCATTTCACTTCTACTTACTGGCAAGAAAATCTCACACACACACACACATACACACACACACACTCCTCCAGTTCTCCTTAACAGCTGGTCTCTCTCCCTCCTCTTCCTTCCATCCTCTCCTCTGAGGGGAGTGGTTAGGTCAGGTGAGGTATTGACAAGTAAAAGCAGAAGAAAAGGTTCCATCAAATTCCCACTGTGGTCAGCTTCATCTTCCTCATGCTCAGGGCTCTAGAGACACACTCCCTGCCAGGCATGCCGAGGAGGCATACAATGAAGGCTCCTTCTCACCTTCCCCAGCGCTACCCTTCCTCAATGATTATTGCAGCCACCATGACTCTACACAAGAAAACCAAAGGCTGACCCTCCGCCCCAACCAGATGGCCCAGGCAGTGTTTCTTAGTCTAACCCAGTCACCTGACCTGTCTGTTGAAAACGCAGATTCCTCGGCTGCCCCCAAGGCCTACTGACTCTGAACTTCTGGGGATAGGGCCTAGAAATCCTCACTGTTAGCAAGTTCCAGGGTACTTCCTCTGCACTCCGAAGTTTGAAAACCACTGCAGAATCCTTTATTTCCCCTGAATCATTCAGCTCCTCTGATTAAAGGTTGTCTCACTTATCTGTGCCCTTTCCACATTTGTGCTCCACACTAGAACAACCATGATGGAGAGCTTTCACTCCTTTATTCAAAGACCACATTGAATCCCAGCTCTCCCAAGAAGTAGCTTTTACAGAGACGAAAGAAGATCATTATCCCTTTTGCCTTCCTATCCCTTAAGTTGCCCCCTCCCACTTTGAGTAGGACCCCAAGCTTCAAAATCTTCTCAGTGTAATGTTCAATTAGCTCCCATAAGTTACCTCCTCTCTCTAGAAGAGTGCTGTTGGCAGCAGCTTGTAAATTTCTAGAAAAACACAGTAACTGTTGTGAAGAGTTATAAAATTCCAAGTACATAAAGGCTGGGTGTTACATGATTAGGATATACAGTTGTGAGATACAGAGTTGTTTCAAATGTGTACGTGGAAAAGTCTATCTCCTAAACTTTGTTGATAATTACTTTCAAGCTGTATTAGCTTGATGAGAAATATCAATACACTATGAAACGCTGCTCGCTCTGTGAACCATTCATACAAAGAAGGTTGTCATAAAATGAAATACAAAGAAAATGAATATCTGAAAGAGGAAGAAGGGAAAGGGGAAAGGAGCTTCCCATCACCAGCAATATTTTCTTTTTCCACTCAGGAAGGCATTGCTAGAACTGCTGATGAGCTGCCTTCAGTTTGGACCTTTCTAGCAACTGCAGATCCCTTGTTTTTGAACTGGCTCCTATCAGTCTCCCGCAACTTCCTGGGTTCTGCACGTAAGTGTGGTATGCCATACAGTAAATTAAGCCTTCTGCTGTCAGAGCTGGAAATAGGAGGGGAGTAGAAAAGTGGCCTGATCTCAAATGATTTTTATTGGCTTCATTTACATCCTGTTTAAGGTCTTCTGAGTAGCTCAAGGTGTCTTATCTCTGGCTACCAGGGGGTATTTTGCAGTCAAAGCAGTTAACATACTTTCTCTCCCCCTCTCCTCCTCTCCCTTTCCCTCAAGCTCTCTTTTTTTCAAGCCATCTTATCTTATCACACACATCTCGTCAGGCTGAGGAGAACCCATACTTATCAGAAGCAGTGCACTCAATTGTCGTCCAGGGCTCTTAGAGACAAATGAAAGTTTAAGTCAAAAGAAAAACCAGTTAACCTCTTCCACACTCAGTTTAGAAATAGTCAGGACTGGCTCACTTTTATTAGTGCTCCACGGTCTGAGAAGGTTCCCTGTAATTTGCATGCACGCAGAAGATCTGCCCCTATCAGATTAAGAAGACTAGACGCAAAGTTGCTGGTACTAAATTGCATAATGACCCTAAATAATGTGGCTGCACGCTTGCCTTTTCCAGAGCCCTCATGTTCAGGCTACTTTCCCTCCCCCAACCAAAGGTCATTTATCCAGGATATCACAGGAAGAGGAAGCTCCCATAATGTACTAGAAAAAAGCAAACTAAAAGACAGTGGGGGCAAGTGGGGAACAGAAGTCAAGAAAGAGAGACTTCTCTCCAGATTTGCCTGAATGCTAAACCGCGAGGTCAACATAAACACTAGATGGTTATTAGAAACATATGCAGCATACATCATCTCTAACAGCAACACAGACACCATTATTCAAATCTATTAAATCATCAGATATTCTGCCTGAGAGCCCAAGAATTGAGGAGCTTGATCCTTCTGTTACAAACTCTGTAACAACAGCCCGCAACCTGCATACACATTGGAATCGTCCAAGGAGCTTTTAAAAATACTGGGTCCCTCCCCAGATCAATTAAATCAACTGAGGGTTGGGGCCCCTGGGGAGTGCAGTCAGGGTTGACAACCACTGCCCTAGACTATCCCAAATCCATTTGCAAAACCTCATGGAAGGTGGTCTAAAAGCCAGACTCCACAAAAACAAACCCTTTATGTCTGGGCTCACCTACTCTGTGACAGGCAAGGCAGCAATGGGGCAAGTTTTCTGCAGTACCTTGTGTCAAACGCAATGAACCAGATATTTTCTAAAAAGTTACAGCAAGCAAGAGTGAACACTCCAATCACTCACCATTATCACATGTGAAAGAGCAATATGTGAGCAGTTATTCGGCATCTCATCTGTGTGTTTTATATTCCTTTTAAAAATTCCCATTCCTCTTCTCCTTCATACCCCAGCACCCCATGGGCTCCTTTATATTAGTGATAACCCCATCCTTTCACTTACAGTGAAGGTTCTCTTAATTGTCCATTATCTTAGTGTGTCAGCACAAAGGAGCAGGGATGGAATCCTCGTCCAAACGGTTTCACCTCCCTCTCCTGAGAGTGATGCCCTTGTCAAGGCATTAAAGACACGAAAACCTGCCACTTATCAGAATTGTATTTGAATCGAACCACTGTCCTTGAAAACTGTAGGCAGGAGATGGTATCAAACTGTACCGCATTGCCAGTTCCAGTTCCACAGTGGCTGGAACAATCTGAAAAGATACTATCCAAACTTTGCCATGCATTCCTCATAATAGAATTACAGGGAACAATGAAAACATGTTCACTGATTTTTTTAAGGGTTAAATACAAAGAAATTCATGGTCAGATTGTTCATGAATGCAAAGATAACAGTTTCAGGCCCTAGGACACCGTTGAATGTAAACTCACTGAGGAACCAAGTCATAAAACTCTTCTAATTACTCGACACCTCCAATTCTTAGCAAACATAAGTCAAGACTATTAAAACATCACATCTATCTTGCTATAATGAGGGGGACATGTGCACATCTTTAGTGATTCTATGGGCTGATTCAAACACAAAGCATGTTCTAAATAGCATCGAAAAACATAAATGAAAGACAGAAAAAAACCATTATGTTCAAGGATTCAGGTCCGTTTGAGTGACTTCCATACCCCTGTATTTTCTTGCCACTTCTTCCACTTCTTTCTTACTCAATCTGAACATACACTGCCTTGCAAAAAAGAATTTATGTGTGCTTTTACAAGTAAACAAGTGTACAAATTAATTCAGAGAGCAGTAATTTTGAAAATTTTCTATGTTTAATGTGCACTGCAGTTAAACTACTTTTTCTGTACAAATTAATTTACTGCATCAGTGATCGATGTTTATGTTTAGGCAATTTTATTTCTCAGTATGGTAAAATTAGACCTAATAGTTGCAACCTGTTATGTCCAATCTGTCACTGAAATTCAAATTGCCTTTTTCCTATTATTCAAGGAGCAATTTGGAGGAATTAAAGCCATCTAAAAACGGAAGACAAACAATTCTCTGTAAGGACTCAATAGTCTGTGTCATCAACCAAATCCACACCCCCGTAATCTCTTCTAAGCAGTTTCTTTTGATGTGATTTTTCTGAGGTTCTCAAACTTCCACATCTGCCCAGCCGTATAAGAGGAAATTTTAGGATAAACTGAAAATTGTACCCTAAAAATGTTCAGCCTTAGAGAGAAGTAATCAAAGACTCAAAGATTTTGTTGTTGACTCTAAAATACCAACTCCGACCTAAAATAGCAAACCCCAATCTTCAGGACTAGTATACGAGCTACATCCTATTTTTGTTTGCTTTATCTATGAATACATTCTTTAATTTTTTCATGCAAAATAAGTTTAATTCATAATTTTCTTTCTTACTGGGGAGGAGTCAATGATTTAGATGCCTGATTTAAAGTCTGCCATGATGGATGCTAGAATTGGGAGAAGAATAAGACCTACTTTACAATTTTTGTTCCTTGGTTCTTCTCATTGTTGAGCTACAGGTTTGACCCTACGTTGTGGTTAATGCTTGCCCTATTCTATGAATACAAATAACATATCTGAGTGGAGATGGTGGGAGGCGACCAACTGAAAACCTGGTGCAAAGCCATCCAGGTGCCAGCTTGTGAGAGGCAGGAGGACCTCCAATTAGACTCAAGTAAAAGGAGACATACTCTGCTGGGACTATGCCTCAAATACCCTATACCATCATCTACAATATGCTCTCAGTAGATTTTTGTTTTCTTCCACAAAAGGGCCCTAAATCCATTGTTGATATAATCATCACTTGGAGAATTTCTGAAAACATTTCTTTTGCAACATTCCCTGACCGCCATCTTCTATTCCCAAATCTGCCTTCCCCATAGAATTTCTGTTGATGATGTGGAGACTACATGTAGATTTAGGGACGTTTCATCACGATGG
Organism: Equus caballus; assembly: GCF_041296265.1. NCBI lineage: Eukaryota > Metazoa > Chordata > Mammalia > Perissodactyla > Equidae > Equus > Equus caballus. The sequence goes on from NC_091691.1 coordinate 55,287,054, forward strand.
GACAATCTCAGTTTTCTTGTATGGTTGAGTTTCCACATTATCTGTGGAAACCAGAAAATTTCTATCAAACCAACCATCTTTTTAGCTTCACAGTGGCCAAAGACTGGTTTGAATTTGTTCTTGCTCTCCTCTTGTTTGGCTGAAATAGCCAAAATACAATGATGGTCTTGCCTCGACTTAAGCCTACTTATGTTGCATATGGTCTCAGCTTATATGCTATTCATTAGTCTCCAGAGGATACCAATTTTGTTCCCCAGGGAAAGGGCAAAGGAGACAGCCTGAGGTAGTTCTTCCCTGCCACTGGCACATTTACATACAGCTTTGTCTCTAGATATAGAAAGAAGGACACGATTAAGAGGGGTAGTTATTTGTTCAGTACTACATATCAAAGCATATCAAAGAGTCATTCTCTATCAGCAGAAAATCTGGTTTTGAAATAAATGAACTAACATGAGTATTTCTTTTGCTTGCTCTTTCTAACTTTTCCATTATCACTTTTCAAATTCTAAGACAAACTCATTTCCTCAGACGACTGCTTAGATCATCAAGCTGATTAATAATTTCACTTCAAGGCAGTACTGATTAATGTAGCTTATTCAACTGATTAATACTGTTACTACATCACACATCCAAGTGAGCTCCAAGTGTCTTGTTTCCCCAATTTTTTTTTTAATTATTGAAATGGGTTCTAATTAATATGACTTGGTCTTCCGACGTTTGAAGAACTTCATCACAATGTGAAACTGAGGATTTATTTGTCCTCTTTTGGCTTTCTCGGTACCAAAGAACTAAGAAAGAACAAATGAAAACAGAGCATATTGATTTATAGCATTTTAAAACTCAGGTCTATGATGATAAGAATCTATTGTTCACCTATAGAAATTCATTGACTTTAAAATGCCAAACTTTTACATGATGTGGACGAATGAACGACCAGCACCTTCACCTCCTCACTCTCCACCAGTGGTGGGAGTCCTCACCGCAGCCCACTGAGAAACTACACTTGAAACTACAAGTCTCCCTTCCTCCCAACATGGTGACTAGAGGGAGCAATACCCGCCCTGATCTCCAGAGTCCCCTCCAGGGTACCTCGCCACGGCATTTACTCTGCCAGTGTAGAAGTCCTCCTGCTGACAGCTTCCCCGGAGAAGCTCTCACACACACGTGAGAGCGTGCATGCTTATACATGCATGCATGCACACACGCTCACTCTGCTCTATCGCCCCCACTTCCAAAGACCAGAGTTCCTGTAAGAGCCTGTGCACTTACAGCTACTTGCTCCATACCAACACTGACGTTTCAGGAAGCCTAAGCCTTCACAGAGACTCTAACTTCCACAGCTCCTACTCAGCCACCCTCTGGGACAGAAGCCATGGTGCTCAAACTCCTGGTCCCAAGAGGAGCTCCCAGACTCTTACACTTCTTACTATTCCAGAGGAGCCAGGGAAGGCTATACTCCCAGTGCCCATGTAGGAAAAGGAACCAAGAGTCCCTGCGCCTGCATTGAATCCCAGAGAAATGTGAGTCTGGTTTCCTTAACGAAGACTCAGAATTCAAATTCCCATCTAAATACTGCTTACAGCTTATTGTTCGACTCATTGTTCAGGTATGAGCAGTCTCTAATACAAACCGGAAGCACCTTTATGAGAACTGCAAAAGGCAATCCCCTCCAAGAGGATAAACTCCAAAAAGTACCCTCCTTATTGAGGAACTAGAAAAAAATGTCCCTTCCACTGGATGACTGCAAACACTGCTGGATTTCTGTCCCTTCACCCTGTTGTTGGGGACCTTTGTGAAACTGACAAACTGTCTAGCTGTACGCTGTGACCATTTACTACAAATCTCATATGTTAAAAAAAAAAAGAGAGAATAGGCTAGCCCAAGAACCTAATCCCCATTTACTGCACTGTTCCATTGAAAAATAAGTGAAGATTCCAAACGAACAACTGATGAAATAAACTTTCAGTGGTTTTGAAAACTGCAGAAAGCAAATGAATCAACTTTGCTCTAGCAAATTTTCATTGATTTCATTGATCTCATTTATGGAAAGTTGTTCAGTCTCAGCATGTCTCTCCTGAAAAGAGAATTTTTTCAATTCCATTAATTTTATCGTGGGTCATCAATGAATACTTTTTATAGTGCATAATTCCCTGATAATGTATCTTTGAACTAACGTGCTTTTTAGTCTAAGCTTCATCCACTCATTTTGCAGCCAGGTAGATGATGAAAGACCGGCCAGAAGGTGGCTTATTTGAGGCAAAACAGTCGCAATTGTTTTCTTACCTCATTCAAGTCTAGTCATTTATACTTTCACCCATTCATTCACCAAACAGGCACTTTTCTGGGCACTTGGATATAAAAGCATACAAAATGAGATCTCTACCCACACTTGGCTTTGGATAAATATGTACAAAACCATTTAAAATGTACATATATTTTAAAAAGTCTTGTGCTCTTTATGAAAAAGATTTTAAAACAACTATTAAATGAGTTTGTTACTTAAAAGCTACTACACCATGTTCATATTTTGTGAATATTCATAATATATAAGGTTCCTCAGTATGAATATGTAGAATATAACACCACCGCCAATTATAGGGGTAGATTAACTTTCTAAAATAGACAATAATTATTCTCTTGATTTATTTCTTGCTCTATCCTATTTTCTTTCTTTTCGCCAGCTAATATGTTGGCTATATTTTATATTGTTGATATAGGCAAAGATTTATCAAAGCTCCTGAACATAGCTACTACTGTTAACACTATAGTAATTAAATAAAAGTTATTTGGTTCCATCTTCTTTTGAAGCTTCAGTTATTGCTTGGAGCTTATGTCATTTGCATGAGTCTTCTTGGCACCATCATGTAGCATCTCTTAAAGGAATGTTTTGATTTCTGTTGAATTTCTCAGTCTTATTCCTTACTAGCATGTTACCTTAGAGTGAGTTCAACATGAGCATTGATTTTCTTTTCCCACCTAAGAGAGGATTCTGTTCAATTATCATTGATGTTTTCTCTCTCCCCTTTGTCACCTCTCTTGCCCAAAGTCTTGACCATATCCTTTACTGTGGCTGTGGTCACATGACCTTATTCTGTTTGCCATCCCAGGGAAGGGTTTCCACAGGGCTGCTCATTCTATGTACTCTCCTATTTAACAAGGCTCACTAATTCTTGGACTAGTTCTTCTTTTTACCTAATTTCCATTGGCAAAAAGATAACTTTGAGGCCCACTAAATGAACTAGTGAATAAATTTTCAGATGTGTCCCGCCTACCACCTCAATCTTACACTTCTGATCCATTCATAAACTCAGAATGATATCCTGAGTATCTATTTATGGGTGAGACTCTGTACCTGGTACAGGAGATACAAAGTTGACCAAGATACTGAACTATTACACTGAACAGTCTACTGACTAAAGAATGGGGGAGGCACACATGTAAATATCTGATTACAACACAATGGAATCAGGAATGTAATAGAAGCCTCTACAGAACTGCTGCAGGAGCTCCATGGAAGAAGCACCAACTACATCTTGGAGGATATGGACAGGCCACCTAAGGATGTATTGAGCTGAATCTTAAAAAATAACCAGGAGTTTTCCAGGTATAGAAAAGGGAACTGGTCATTCCAGGCAGAAAGAATTGTTTGTACAAAAGCAAAAATCACGTGATCAGGGAACAGACACTGGTGTCAAATGACTAGGTAGAAGAACTCAGACTTGGTTGTGCATTCAAATCACCTGGAGGTCTTTTAAAAAATATTGATGCTTGAAACCTACTCCCTGAAATGTTAACTACTTTGGGCTGGGGATGAAGTTTATATCAGTTTTTTCATTTTTTGTTCTTTTGTAAGTTTCCTAGGGGATGCTAACAGGCAGCCAAGATCTAGACTAGAACACAGAGTTTGTGGGAGGAAGTGGCAGAAGACACTGCTACACACAGAGTCAGGATCCCACTCATGACAGACTTGCCTATCAAGCTAAGGGCTCTGAGTTTCTTTGCAGGCACAGAGAGCTGTTAAAGGATTTCAATAGCAGAGACGGGATTCCCTCAGAGCACTCCAGACTGGGAAGGACTGGATGAAGGCTACAGACAGGAAGTGCAGTTATGAGGCTACAGCAATGGCTCAGGTGAGAGATGAAAACCTAAACTACAGGAGTTAGCAGTGGTGATACAGAGGAGGGGATATACTCACTTGTTTAGAAAGTGAGATCCAAAAGATTTGGCGACTAATTACGTATGACGAGTGAAGGAGAAATTCCTGTGATGTCTATTTCTCCTAATTCCCTACCTTTTATCCCAATACTGTCCCTACATGGCTGGTTAGTGCCAACTGTTTGCAAGAAGATTATTAGGATAAGATCCTAGTTTTGAACCCCATATGTAAGAAACAACTGTACTCCATCCCAGTGGTTCAGACTGCCTTTCTAATTAAAGCCAGCTATGTTGAAACTGCACATACCACACACACACATCTCAAAGGGAGGTAAAAAAAAGACTCTAGTTGGTTAGATTTGAACCAAGTAGCCATCCCTATAAAAAAGAGCTTCACATATATGTCCTACTGATGCTAGGTCAGCAACAACACCTTTGAACCTGAGATACTACATTACATGCCAATGGAACAGAATCTAGGAAGAACAACAATATTGAAACAAGAACAATTCTGTATTAATGTTCCTTTATGTCCTGGCTCTCCTGGAAAAGTCTTTGTAATAAAGAATGGATATTATGATGTTATCAATTATGTAGGAGCAGTTTTAAAATGTGAAATTCTTCTATCTGGACTTTTAGGGAAAGACAACCTTATGGTTTCCTAAATAATCTGAATTAGCGTAGATTATTGGAAAGTTAGACTGATATTCACAACAATCCCTTTACTCTGTGTACTTTTCTAGCTTTATCTAAATAAAGAACTTTGTATAACCCTTTACACATCTCTCCCATTTACTTAGTCCAATAATTAGTCATTATGCAAACATGTAAGTAAACATGTAAGACCCTGTAGTCATTGGCATATGTCCACAAATTTTCTTCTCTCTTATATGAATAAGGTTACAAGTATGTACTTTTTAAACTTCAAGTACTGAGCATTATTATAATCACCTAACACTTATTGAAGACCTACTAAATGCTTAACTAATATATTTTAGGAAGGGTTGGCAAACTAGGCTTGCAAGCTAAATGCACGTTTCTGCAAATAAAGTTTTATTGGAACACAGCCATGATCATCCATTTACGTATTGAGCATGAGTTGCTCCTTACAGCAGAGTTGACTGCTTGTGATAGACATCCTCTGGCCCACAGAACCCAAAATATTTACTATGTTGACTTTTACAGTAAAAGTTTGCCACCCTTGTTTTATAGCACTGTACTATCATGTATTAACAACCCTCTCCCACATACTAAGAAGAAATATTTATGATACCACATTTCTTTGCTTTTATCTCTGCTGCCTTTGCTAAAATAAAAGAATTAGATTGGGCCTAAAATTGACTGAAATATTACACTTGGGGAGGGAGTGAAGGCTGATAATTAAATTAAGAAACAAACTATATTCTAACATTAACAACATACATTTAAGTCTGCTAATGACTGTTAAGGAATTTCATCCTTCCATCATTTTTCATTTTTCCCTTCCTCCTTTAGTTATATAATCCATTAACACTTTTTCCTACTAAGCTAGTTTCTTCTAAAATCTATTGTATATTATTTAGCTGTCTGTGACTGAGTGGCCAAAAACAGTCATCCTTCAGCTTTCAACAAGTGTCCAATACCAGATATATAAATTATCATGAGAGATTTGTTTGCCACATTCTACTGCAGAATAGATCTTAAGTAAACTATTTTTCCTTGTTTGGGGTCCTTCTTCTTCAAAACTGTCGTTATTTTCAATTGGTCAGAATTTTTTCTTTTATTCTCATAAGAATGATTGCTATATGCATGAATTTCTGCCTTCAGCAAAGACTGTAACCATCTTTTACCTATTGGACTTAGGAATTAATATCTGTGTGGTGCCAGATTCTTCAGAAACTAGCCGCCAAATGTTTTATCTTCCAAATAGTGAGCTTTGATCTTATCATTGCCTTTTGTAAAATGCCCTGGCATTCAGGAAATCATGCTGTTCATGTGTGAATTATACAAATTTTACATGCTTTGATTTTGATTTTCATGTTTGATTTCCAAACACCATAACTTCCATGCCCTATTCCAATAGGAATTGTTTGGCCATCTTGAAATTTAAGGTATCTTATGCAGAAATCATGTATTTCCATTTGGGTAAAAATGATTGTGAGGATAAGCGATTCTTAAGTGAAAAGTTTGAAAAATGTATTAAATGTAAAAATACATTCTATGAAATGTTAAATTTTAGATTTGCAAATATCTATATGTTTGATGTCATGTAAACCAAACAATTAAATAACTGAGTTTTCTTTTTTCTTCTCCTGGATCTTCTAGAAGGAGGATGACAAATATAATATCATTTTGGATGTAGCTGTCTAACAGCAGGTGTCTAACAGACCTATCTGTTCTCAAATCTACAGATTTTAATTCCATGTTGCAGTTTTGCAGGGGAGAATTTCAGTTTCTTCTGTACTATTAGGAGTAACATTTCTTGCTCAGAAAGAAACGATAGCCTTTGATGGAACTGGCTTTTCCTTCTCCCTTTCCATTCCTTTTTGCCAAACTGCCCGCTCTGCTTTTTATGTAAAACTGCAGATGTTTTCTTATTAATCAAGATTCTAATACATTCCAGATGAATAAACAACTTCGGCACTGCAGAACGTACCACTCTTCTTAAACCCAAGATTTATTAGAGTTGCCCCTTCCAAGATCTCTTAACTTAAAAAAGATGGCTTATTGTTTCTATTTCTACAGTAAGGGCCTAATAAATGTACTGAAACTATGTCTGTGTCCCTTTGCGATATAATATTCAAAGAGATTTCCAATCCTACAGTGTAACATTATCCAAATCCTTTGAAACCCTAAGTAGTTTGCTCAAACTCAATCATCCATATACAGAAATCATAGACAATCAATACAAATGCAATATGTTAGTGATGACATTAGAGAAACAACGTCCCAGAATCCTTTGCAATATACAACAATACATTCAATATTCACTATATGTTCCAAAGTGGCAGCCAAAACATAAAGCTCTAATTAAAAAGTACTCTTTGGTGAATAGCTAAATATTTTGCTTTTTAACTTTTCCTTATACAAAGAATAATTTGGGGAAAATTGTCTACACACATGGTATTGATTAGCTCAGGGCTGTGATTTCTCTGATTTCACACTGTTGATATGAACTCAATGGGAGTTTACCATGTAATTTAACCAATCAAAATATGCTCAAGTACTGACATTTAAAAATTAAATTCTGCTCAACAATCACTATTTTATGTATTTTTACTTGTACCGTTTTCAGGCTAGAGGAAAATAGGTCTTTCTCCATATAATCAAAAGAAAACAGGACAGGGAAGTAATAATAAGGTGTAAAAGCACATATTATCCCAATGTATGTGGCTAATAGCTTTTGTAAAGCATTAGCACCCTTCTTACTGCTCCCAGTTTACTAATGTTCTTACTAATACTGGATTCCTAAGGGTGGTTCTATAAATAAGACATTTATATAGAAAACTAGGAAAAAATGAAAGGTTATAATATTAACATACCAAACTCATTTTTAATTAAAGAAATAAAAAAGCCCAGTCTTTAGGGGGTTTGGGAAAATAAGGTAGTCAAATGAGACCAATTAACTTCATTAGCTTCTCCAAATACCTAGCTTTCTAACACATTCCTATTTTTCCATCTGCTCCACAGTTAAATGTGTCTACAAATTAACATTTTATTTATGATTCAGGTTCTGATTCACAAAAATTATGCACATATTATACAAAGGCCTAATACTTCACGGAAAAATACAGAGGACTACATTGCAACTTATTTACCAATATTTTTATTTTCTTGAACAAAGCAATCTGGATTATAAAATACTATATACTAAAAAATCAGTTGCACACCTTCCAGTCATCTCTGTCTGTAAGACTAGGTATTTTCCCTGGACACGTTTGAAGAAAACAAAATTGCTTTTTTTCTATGTCCTCCTTTCTTTACTCTCATCTCATAGCAAATGGCATAGGAGTTTCTTATGCAGTGTCTTATAAAGTTCTCCCCACTTTGGCCTGACATTCACATTAACTTCAAACCCCAAAGTGCATCATAAAGTGCTGGAAATGCTTTATATCTGAGTTTTAAATGCTGTGCAAGTGCCCGTGCTGGCTTAAACAGTAGAGCAGAGCTTTCAAATTATGTTGCAAGGATAAACAAAAAACAGCCTGGGTAAAAGGGTGTGTGCTGATTCCATTTTAAGTATTTATAAAAACCTTATCCACAAGACAAACCAACTTTCTCAACACAGTGTAGACTGCCATTCAACTGTGCTTGAACTGAGAACAAGACGCACTTCTATAAGAGGACTCAGGAGTTATTTAATTTCACTTTAACTTCCCTAAGTAAGTCTTTATCCCTTGCTGACATGCCATTTTATTATTTTATTATTTACATCAGTACTTGTTCATAAATCAAATCCATACGCCTCTTATGATAACAGAAAAACACTTACAAAAAGTCAGAAAAGAATTTTCCTTTTGAACCCAATAATTCCAAGAAGCTGTATTTCTACAAATTGCTATGCTGGTCCCTGGCATAAGCCCTTTCTGACTGGGTACCAGGGCCCCTAACATCTGAAGTATAAATTATCACTGTATTTCTATTTCTTAGCACTGCCAAATTCTTGAGACATTACTGATCTTGAAAGAAGCCTATCGTATTCAGGAAAATTTGGGGAAACAACTGGGTTTTAAAAGCATTAGACCTACCATTTTTGTGACATACACTAATTTTATCTTCAGTGTAGCCAAATTGAGTATATTTACTCTATCTGATCTATTTCAAAAATAAGGTGCTCAAAGATGTGTGTATATTTGCTTTTGTTTGAAAGAAAAGACACTATATATTATGGTGGAAAGGCATGTTTCTGTTTAGATTTTGGCTTCAAAGAAAAACATGTTTGTTACTATACAATGGAGCTGTCATAAGTCAAAGTTAAATGAGATCCAGCATTTTGGATCATAAAATATGTGGCTAATAAGAAATGATCACCATATAATTTGCTTAGATCCTCTGGAGAAATACAGATATAAGTAGAAATCAGTATCAAGTTCCCTGCACAGCACAGTACTGGCTTGGACTAGACCTTCAAAGTGTTCAATAGCAGATGTGTGCAGGAACTATTTGCAAGCACCTTACATTTCCCTTTGGATAATTTTCACACATGACATGAACTCAAATCCTTGTTTCACTCTTTAGTTACTTTGACTGTGTGGTAGTCCAGGAATCCATTAACATGGTATGATACTATCACAGAGAAAAGTAGAACTTTACAGCTAGAAGCAGTATCAGAAATCAACTTGTCCAGCACACTGTGTTTCAGCCCAGAGGAATTAAGTTTTTTGCCTAAAGTCCCATAATAGTAATTGATGCTTGTCAGTCTGGGTGCTAGGCCCTACATCTATTTCTCCAGCAGATATGGACAGTGGGGAACAACTGTGGGACGGTATGGGCTGTCTGCACCATGCAACAAAATCAATGAAGCAATGGAAACGCAGCAGAAATAATGTAAGCACTGGTATTGCTTATTTTGCCTTAAAGACAAACATGTACACCACCTAAATTAATGTATTTCAATCCTATTTTGATAGGGCCAAACAAAATCAATCACGTAGAAAAATGTTCCCGAGTAATAAAATAGCAATATATCCATCAGCTATCATCCAGGATAGTTGTCCATAATTTTTATTTTTAATCAAATTCTTACTTCCCTATAGCCTAATATCTTTTAAAACCAATTAAGTTTCTTCTTGGCAAATGCTGGTGGATTTGTAGTTGTGGTTGATTTACAGGTTTTTCTCCCTGATAATTTACGTTCAAATCAAGGTATTCTCTATAAACCCAATCTAAATGAATATGGAATAATAAAGAATGTGGGTTCCAGTTTCCCATCTTCCTCTACACCCTCAAGCAATGGATCTGAGTTTGAAGCTCTCATAGACACCAAAGAAAGAACAAAGCATAAGAAATGGGAATGCACCTGTTATACATACTTGTAGCCCACTGTAAAAATGAACTTTTCTCTGAATCTTAATTGATACCCACTGTTTTCTGCTGGGGATTTTGGAGCTTGTTTGATTACAGACCTTTGTCCCTGGATTTCTTCCCTACCCCCTCTTTCTTTTCATATGTAGACCCTTGGACTTACATAATGGAGTGGTACCACCCCTAAGAAAGAGGTTGAAAGGAATGAACTAGCACAATGAAAACGCCCAGTAAATGTTATGCAAATTTATTATGAATTAAACCAGAAGTACAAATTTACTACATGGTGGCAAGTCTATAAAACAGCAATTTGTCTTACAGTATGTGCAATTTTAATGTATTCCAAAGCATAGGTATTGTGTATTTCTGTTAGCCAGATCCTTCAAACTTTTAAGTGCAAAGTAAATATAAAGTGTTGCTTTGTTAATAATACGCAGCCATGGTGTACGCTTTTCTTGTTTTCCACCTCCACTGTGGTCCAGGAACACGTAATTGCTGCTTTTACTCAAGTTATCTGATCATTACACAGAGCATGAACCTGTTTGTGATTACTTTACATTTTACAATTATTTTTGTAACAGCTACTTTCACTATTCTGGAAGCAGTTGTGAATTCTAGTAGTTAATGGGTTATAGCTCTTTATACGTTACATACAGAGTAAAAAGGAAGGTGGAAAGTTTAACAATTTTTCTTCAAATTTGTAGAAAATTGCAACCGCCTATCACAAAACTACCAATATAATCACTACATAAGAATCTATACACTGCTCTTGGCTCTCATTTTTGCAGATATTTTAGTAACGGAATGTATTTTTCTATATACTCTTTTGCTGCTATTTGATTTCTGATATAAACCTAGTAAATATTTTAATCTATACAAGCCATTCACGTTCAATACCAGGAAACATTTGCTTTGTGCCTTCATTGACTCATTCAACAAACACATGCTGAATGCCTACTATGTACAAGGCACTGTGATAGATGCTCAGAAGATACAAAGATGAAAATGACCCAGTTCTCGCCCTGAAGGCTCATAATACAGCATGAGCTCAAAATTTAGTAAAGTTAACTATATAATCTAGCAACGCCACTTCTGGGCATATACTTAAAAGAACTGAATGCAGCGTCTCAAAAAGATATTTGCACCCCTATGTTCCATGAAGTATTATTCACAACAGCCAAGAGGTGGAAGTAACCTAAATGTCCATCAACAGATGAATGGATCAAAAAATGTAGTGTAAACATATAATGGTGTAAAACATATGACAGTGCAAAAATATAATTTAGCCTTTAAAAAGAAGGAAATCCTGTCATATGCTACAGCATGGATGAACCTTGAGGACCTTATGCTAAGTGAAACAAGCCTGTCACAAAAGTACAAATATCGCATGATTCCACTCATATGAGGTACCTAGAGTGGTCAAATCCATAGACACAGAAAGTAGAAGGGTGGTTGCCAAGGGATTAGGGCAGGAAGGAATGGGGGGGGGGGGGTGCTATCGTTCAATGGGTATTCAGTTTCAGTTTTACAAGATGAAAAGTATTCTGGAAATTGTTTGCACTACAGTGTGAATGTACTTAACCCCATTGACCTGTATGCTTAAAGTGGTTATGATGGTAAAATTTTGTTATGTACACTTTACCACAATTAAAAGAATTTTTTTTAGTTTATCAGAGTTAAAAACTATACCCAACTATGATGCAAAGAAAAATATATGTGCCTTAAAAGGAGCACAGTGGAGATTCAAAGAAGGGAGAGACTTTGGTTGGTTGGCGTATAGCCGCATTCAGAATGGAGCACTTCAGATGGGCTTGTGACAGAAGTAGAGTTTCTGATTCTACTCTTAAGAATTGAAAAGAAGCTCACTACGAGGGCAAAGTGTAGGAAAAGGATCCTAGAGACTAGATGCTGAAAAGGCTCCTACTCTGCAGCCCTTTGTAAGGAGATGGGGTAATCCAAGGAAGAATGACAAGAGCAGAGGTAGGAAGGAGAACAGCGTTGGGTGGAAAATAAAAAGGTGCATGTAGCCAAAGGAAGAGAATTGAGTTCACTAATGGCAGAGCAAGGTATTAAGAGTCTCAGAGAAAGACAAGTGGTCAAATGCTCCAGAAACACTGAGCGAGACATTGGGATGAGTTCAGAAGAAGGTCATGGGAAACATACTTTCCTAATGGCACCACAGATAGAGTTAAAGGAAGGGAACATTCTGGATGAAGTAAAAAGCACAAGGAAAGACACACAAATGGGAAAAGACAAATAGGAAATGAGGCTAGAGAGGAAAGTTACAGTCGCTCATTGGAAGGGTGGGGGGTTAATTGGCAGGGTAAATATGACAGACTCATTGTTTTAGGAACTTCTGCTGCCTTGAGGAAAATAGAATTGATAATCCATTTAAGTGATAGCTAAGTCCTTTCATTTAGCTCAAATCTTATAATGATTAAAAAGATCTATTTTAAAAAAGAACATTTAGTTGATATCCATTCCAGTGCATTGTTCAATTGACTTGTCATGATGGGCTTTTAAGTTGAATGTGAATATCAAGCTGTGAGTGAGTTTTAGTAGTGAGACCTCTGGATGACGAGGAAAGGCTGCCTGGGCTCAAACAATATATCTGCTTGCAATTTCCTACGTGATGTTAAATGCATCACTTTCTGTTTGAACTTTAGTTTCCTTTTTTGGTAAATTCAGGAGGGACTAGATTTCTATACTGTTTTCTGGTTGTGAAGTTCTAAAATTCTATAACTGTCTCCAAGTGGAAGGCTAACTGCCTGAGCATCGGAAATTCATTCACAAGTGATATTTTCTGCTTTCTTTTGCCTGCCAGTGACTACATGGAGCCCCCAAAGCCAATAGGAAGGTTTCCTAGAAAATTACTACATGCTGACCCAGCGGCAGTGGTTACAGAATCTCCTTCTCTCTGGAAAACACTTTCCAACTTGTCAGAGATGCTTACAGATGATGAAATGTATATTTCAAAATTATTTATATCTCTTCTAATCAGGAAGATGCTTCTGAAGAGTCATGGCCTAGAGACTTAGAGGTTCCTACCCCATTATGATGAGTTAAGCACATCAATTTTCCATTTTCTCTTGAATTTAGTTTTCTCAGAATATTAGATACATACACACACATTCACATTTAAAAACGAAGAATTCCTTTTGGTTTATTGGGCATTTGGGGCTATTCAGGTAGTACTACCCTTTATATATACAGGTTATAGATTCAATAAAGACAGCTACACATTACATTACTTATGACAAGACACGCTCTCATAATTGATAAGAATAATATAAAAAGGTAAATAACATCTTCCTATTCATTACCTTCTTTGTTTTCTCAAAAAAAGTCACTTCCTTTGTTTCACATTTAGTAGCTGTTATTGATGATAAGGTTTGGATAATACCATGGGAGAACTGCCTTTATTCCATCAAGAGAGCATTCTTAGACTATGTCCATAGACTAATACAAAATGTACAGCTTGCCCAACATGAGTTACAGTGATAGGATTAGGTCCAAAGGGAGCTATGACAACTCTCTACAAGTAACTGAAAGGTGCAAATGGCAAGGAGGGAAAAGAATTATTTAAAGAGGTCCGAGGTGTATGTGAAGAGGGATTAAATTAAGCAAAGGAAAATTCAGGTTTTATATCAAGAAAAAAATCCTAATGGCAATATGTTAAAAGAATAGCTTCCGGAGAAATGTGCTGGGAGACTCAATGCTGAAGGGAATTTTAACTGTAACTGAAACAACCCTGGAAATAGAGCCTAAGGAGGAACCCCATGCCAGAGAGAGAAGAGATTGTTGCCCCATCAGCTTTTCTATCTTCTGTTTCTAGAGTCCTATAGATTCTTCTGAAGAAAAAAAGGAGATATAAGACCAAGAACTATACTATCAAAAATGATACTAGATTTATGTGTTCTCTCTATTTACAAAAGAAGACCATCTATGTAGGCTTCCCAGGGACTACCTACCCGTCTACTACAATACGCTCTGTGAAAATGTCCTACAGACATCAACTACTATTTAGATATAAAATATTATAATAAAAATAATAGCTACCATTTACTGAGTAATTATACTGTGCCAGGCACCCTGCCACGTGCTTTACATATGTCCAGTGAATTACGCTTCACAAAAATCCACAAGGTTCTACAGATGAGGAAACTGAGGCCTCATGTACCTAAGCGTCAGTGAGTAGTAGAAGACTTGAACCCACACAGGTCAAGTCCAGCACCTGAGCTCTCAGTTCCTGCTCTATTATCAACACCATGGCAGCCAGGAACATCCACACTGAAAGGAGAGCCAGCCTTTTCCTTGATCTTCCTCCTCAGCCTGAGGGTACTGTGAGGGAAGCCTGAAAGGCAGGTTCCTCTTCCCCAGGAGCAGGATCGAACCAGGAGCTTATTTTAAATTGGCCCATTCTAGCAGGTCTAGCAGGTCTCAGCCAAGTTTGGATTTGCAATTTAGCAGAAAAGAAACTTCTGAAGCAGCCCTTTGATTCAATTCTTGTGACCCTTGTGAAATAAACCTTCTTAAGACTGAGTTATGGCATCAATTTGCTTCAACCCAACAAATATGTACACTGTTACGTACTCAAGGGGCTTGTATCTAGCAGGGGATCAGATTAGGTCATCCCCAAAGCAGTTGGAGAGAGCACCCTGAGTACATACTTCCAGGAGCAGAGACAGAATGGGGCTGAAGGGAGTAGAGATGAAAACAAACACAGAAACGGGGGGGTGTGGCCAGGGCTTCAGGCAAACGAGATTCAGGACCATTCACTCCTTCCATATGTGTGCAAGAGAGATTTGTTGAGTGCCTACTACGTGCCAGGGAATGAGATCCCAGCCGTCAATGGTATGTCAGGTTCAATGGGGCTTGCTGGGTAGTCAGAAGACAGATATTACACAGCAGGTGTTCTGAGAGAAGGGGACAGCGGACATACCTAGACGTAGGCTCCAGGAAGACCTCCTAGAGGAAACAACCCTTAAACTAGGTAGGAGAATTAATTACTGTCAATTAATTGCTATGTGACTGTACTAGATAAAAACGCCTCACAGATAAAATAGAACAATAAACCAAAACAAAATCAATACCTGCCTCTCATAAGGTTGATTGGGAGGGTTAAATATGCTAATGTTATAAAGTGTTAAGCGCAAGCTGGGGCATGCAGTCGGCATGAAGAACAGCCATCGCAAAAGGGCTATACAACATGGAGGGTAAGAGCATGGGATTCGGAGGCAGAGAACCTTAGGCAGGTTACTCAACCTTTTCCTCACAACCTCAGCATCTTCATCTGAAAAGCGTGTTTCAGCCTCATGGGTTTCTTTTCAAAACATACTGAAAAAATAGAATTCAATACGCCTAGTATATAGTAAGTTCTCAATAAATTATAACTATTACTACTATTGCTGAGAATCTATCACAAAATTTTATACTCTGAGGCATGTTTCTCAGAGAAAGAACTGAATTTCCTACTATTATCATGACTCCTGTGCCATCTATATACTTATTGTAACTCTTCAATGCTTAGAATACTTTACCAACATTATGTTATCTCTTCAATCTTCAAACTCTCCTGAGATTCATAGGTACAAAGAAAAATATTGAGGCACATGGAGAGTAAAATTGCATTTGGAGTGTGGGAAGGAAAATACAGGTCACCAGAGTTCACTAAAACATAACCGCTACTTTATAAATAATATATATATATATATATATATATATATATATATATACTTTTTTTTATTAAGGCACAGTTTTAACAGAGTGAAATACTGAAACCTGGAAAGCTTTTATTCAGGATATGTTATAAAGCAAGATTCTTCTGCTTTTGTCTTTGAGCTTCTAGTCTTCCAGAGCGTCAGAGCAGTTGTTACAGTAGGAATGGGAGGGGCGGAAAGGAAGTTTGAACCTCTGGGAATTCATGTCCAGAGTCTTCGTGAGTTTCGTCCAACATAAGGTGCATCACAGCGCCTCCAGCTACTAGCAAAACAGAGGCTCTGGGACAAGTGAATCAATATCTTTTGTAACTAACTAAATACTTTACCTGTCTCATTAGCGGGAGCTGGGGGATGAGCTTCAAAGCTCAGCGCTGAAACCCTATTCTGAACTGCATCTTCCTTCTTGTTCCAAGAGCACCCTGGACCCTCTGCAATTCCTGAGACTGAGGCCCTGCTCAATTTTATAATTCTATGCTATTTGCCACCCTTGTCACATAGTATACTTAGTACGTGGAAGGAAGGGGCCTAGTAAGGGTTTGCCTATTCAGTGAATGATTCCAACATCCCAATTTCTCTAGTCATAACATATAGTTTACTTTTCCTATATTTAGGAATAGTCAGGAAGAAAAAAAATCCAAAAGAATGTATTTGATCTGCTCCTCCCCTTCTTCCTCCTTCTTCTGTCTATTCCCTCCCTCCCTCTCCCAGCTTCTGCCCCTTCTCCTCTCTCCCCTCTTTCCTCTCCTCTCTCTCCCTTTGTGAGTATGCATGTTTTAAAATTTTTAAAACCACTCAACAGACACAGAGCTGTTGTCCACTCTCAATACAGTGGCCTCCTCTGACCAGGTGGGGCTCTGTGAGCTTGTCTCAGTGGAATGTGCTTACAGGAAACCAGCTCTGCTGAAAGTCCACATATGTAAGCCATGCGCAGAGTTGCTGACTCTGACCACAACTTATTACCCACCCCCTGCTATTCAGAAAGACTCCAGCATTTTACCTCACCAGCACTAAAGAAAAGAAGCAAGGCTTTTTCAAACAAACAGAGCAATAGGCCAAACATCCTAAAACTCTTAAGATTTTACTAGAGTTATAAAACTCTTAGTTAAGTAAACAAACAATTAAGAGATAATAGCACAATGGACAATAGCTTGGCCTTATAAAGAACAGGCAGTCTGAGAAGTCCCTACACAGTACATGTAAACAACCACTTCTGTCCACCCCCATACCATGGGAGTCTTCCATGCCCCTTCCAAAAGACTGCTCTGAAAACACAGGTGGGACTTATAGAAAAACGGTGAGCTCAGAGATAGAATGGAAATTTTTTTTAGAAAACAGTAACCTCCCTGGGTTTATATGCTTCTATCTTAGAGTGCTCCTTCATAGGAATTCCTGTATCCCAAAACGTCTTCCCTCATAATACCTGAATGATTTTTTTCCACTTTGTTATACTACTCAAAGGCCACTGATTAGCTTATTGAAGAACAGACCTTTCTTTAGAAAAGAAAAAATCTGGGTTAAAACCACAAAAAGATATTAGAATGGCCAAAATCAGGAACACTGACAATGCTAAATGCTGGTGAGGGTGGAGCATTGCTGGTGGAAATGCAGAATGGTACAGTCCATGTGGAAGAGAGTTTGGCAGTTTCTCACAAAACTAAAGATATTCTTACTACATGATCAGCAATCATGCTTCTTGTTATTCACTCAGAGTACTTGAAAATACATGTCCATAAAACCTACACATAGATGTTTATGGCAATTTTATTCATGACTACCAAAACTTGGAAGCAACCAACGTGTCCTTTAGTAGATGAATGGATAAATAAACTGTGGTACACCCAGACAATGGAATATTATTCAACCCTAAAAAGAAATGAGTTATCAAGCCATTAAAAGACATGAAGGAAGCTAACGCATATTAGTAAGTGAAAGAAGCCAATTTCAAAGACTACAAACTATGTGATTCTACTATATGACATTCTGGAATAGGCAAAACTTTTCTGGAGACAGTCAAAAGATCAATGGTTGCTAGGGGTTGGGGAGAGAGAAGGATGAACAAGTGGAGCACAGAGGATTTTTAGGGCAGTGAGACTCCTTTGTGTGATATCATAACGATAGATACATGCCATTATACATTTGTTCAAACCCATTGAATTTACAACATGAAGAGTGAACCCTAATGCAAATTATGGACTTGAGTAATTATGACGTCAATGTGGGTCCATCTATTATAATAAACGGACCACTCTCGTGAGTAATGTTGATAATGGGGGAGGTTATGCATGTGAGGGGGCAAGGGGTAAATGGGAAATCCCTGTACCTTCTCCTCAATTTTAGTGTGAACCTAAAACCACCCTAAAAAAAATAATAAAGGCTTAATTTACAAAGAAAGTCTGGGGGTTCCAACCTGGTGGCATAGCAGTTGGGTTTGCACACTCCGCTTTGGCGGCCTGGGGTTCACGGGTTCAGAACCCAGACGCAGACCTGTGGACTGCTTATCAAGCTATGCTGTGGTAGGTGTCCCACGTAGAAAATAGAGGAAGATGGGCACAGATGTTAGCTCAGGGCTAATCTTCCTCAAAAAAAAAAAAAAAAAGAAAGTCTAGGAAAGTTGAGATCATGTTGGTCATTCACATCTTAGCATGAACTTGTTCTAATTGGTAGTTCATTTGTCATTTCAAAAATATTTACTGAATATCCACTATGATTAAAGAAAAATACAATCTCTGCCCTCCTGGAGCCCATGGTTAAGAAAAGCAATAAACAAGTAGTCAAAATAATAAAGTGGTAAGTTTTTTGATATGGTAAATAAATACAAGGCAAAATATGACTGCATTGTTAATACTTAGCTAAAATGGATCACCCCGAAGGAACAGGAGCTCTGCCTGGAGCAGAGGTTAAATACAAGAAGCCAGTACTTGAGTCTGTAGAGTGGGGGACGACTTAAAGACTATTCCAGAGTGAGTTCAGGATGGCTTAAGTGCCCGACATACCAAGAGGCCTATAGAGAAAACTAAGAAAGGGGTTGAAGAGGGGAGCGAAGAGACGGCCAAGAAGGAGCTTTACCTATTTCAAATTTTTTATGAACATCAGCTTAGATATTTTTGGTGGGTAATTATGAAATAGGGAGGAGGAGAGGTGGTGGGAGGGAGATGGCAGTGTTAGAAGTAGCCAGTGAAGTATCTTCTCTTCTGTTTTGTAATTATTGGCTTGGGCAATTCTCAATAAACAGTACAGTCATACATGGCTTAACGATGGGGGCTATGTTCTGAGAAATGTGCCCTTAGGTGATTTCGTCGTTATGCGAACATCATAGAGTGTACTTATACAAACCTAGATAGTATAGCCTACTACACATCTAGACTACGTGGTAGCAATCTAATGGCACCACCGCCATACATGTGGTTTGTTGTTGACCTAAATGTTCTTACGTGGTGCACAACTGTAGGGAGGCAGTTTTAGATTACAAGAATACTTTATCACAAATCTCAAATCTTTTAAAACCAACGTGAGAATGAGTCTCACTACGCCCCAGACCAAAAATGTATAAATGCACTTAAAATTGGAAGGTAACTCATATTTAAACTTAGTTCACAGTGCCTAACACATGGGAGACATTAATTTCATCCATCCTTCAAACTCCTGATTCCTACCATGATCAAGTTACATTATCATAATTATTCTGATTGATGAAAAAAATTTTCAGTTAATAATTTTCTTAACCTATCTGTAAAACTGATAGAATAGGTTATTAGAATTTTCGTTAGAATATCAAACTTATGATTGTGATACTATAACTATTTAAAATTTAACAGAGCTAAATTTTTTCATGTAATAAAATGATTTTATATCCAAAGTGTTTTACTCTTTCCAAACAGATACTGTATACAGTATTGGTACCCCTGTCATTGTGATGTATTAAAATCAGATACCTGGGGCAAGCAGTTTCCAACTTTCTCAACTCTTTGGCCTCAACTACTCCTCTGTAACATGAAGCTAGTACCACCTAATTTGTAGAGCTATGAGGATTAAATGAGGGGATTAGGATATTTATCCCTGTTTTTACTCTGCCATTTTGCTCTAATATTTTGAA
This sequence comes from Equus caballus, assembly GCF_041296265.1. Lineage (NCBI taxonomy): Eukaryota > Metazoa > Chordata > Mammalia > Perissodactyla > Equidae > Equus > Equus caballus. Next base: position 55,307,025 of record NC_091691.1, read on the forward strand.
TCTGAGGATGTTGAAAATAAGTTATTTGAAAAAGAATTTTGTCAATACTGATGAATTGTTATCATTAAAGAATTTTGAGAAGTAAACCCAAATGAGTTGATAAAATTCCTTCATCAATTTCTTATACAACATAAACTACTCTATGTTTTCCATTTTCATTCTTCTCTCTTTGAAATTATTTTCACTAGAATCAACTCATTTTTATTAAAACTATATAATGATAATTGATTCATTTATCAATTGTTGTCCATATCAAACATATTGTGGGTTTTCTTTTAACATCAATATTGCTACCAAGTTCAATTTCCCTGGTTCAAATTTTGAAGAATTACGTTTTGTCAAGAAGATCTCATTGTTCTGTCAATTTTATTTAAAATCAAATTTTATCGAGTTCAATTTACACCATCATGAGGTTTATTTTTATACTGATTATTTCTTCCAGTAATTTTCATTATTAATTAAAAAGCCTGTAAGTTTTATTCATTTGTTAGCTAAATCAAGAAAATATTGTTAGATATTTTGTGAGACAGAGGGTTAGAGAGGAAAATGAGGAGATGCAAAGGGGAAGAAGCTGAAGGAAGGGAGGGGTGATGGAGGGAAGAGAAATATGGACATGATGAAAGGAAGAAAATGGAGTGTAGCAGAAAGAAAGAGAGGAAGCAAAGAGTATCTTCCTCTCAATTCTAATGTGAACCTAAAACTGCTCTAAAATAAATAGAGAAAAAGATAAGTTAAAAAAATAAAGTGTGCAGGCAAAGACAAAGCACATTTCTGGGGATTGAAATAATAGAGGCTAAGTGTCAATAGGGGTCAGAAACAACTTCATTAAATGAGATAATAATAATAGGCTCTATATTATTAGGTTTTATTATTATTAGGTTTGAATAGGTTGTCTTCCAAAACTGTGTTAATAAGCCAACTGTTGTTTGTAACATACAGTTTTTTTTAAATTTTAAAACAAAAATATAAATTTCACTTGGCTTCCAGCACCATCCCCAATGCCCCATCTCTCACAGACACACACACACACACGCAAGCAACTACTTTTACTCTTGTGTGCAAAATACTGTTTAGGTCTTGACTCTTGGGAAGAACGCATGTGGGGAGAAAAGCAGAGGCCAAAGAACAAGAAGGAAGATGATGATTAGATATTAACCTGTCCCCTTCTTGGGCTCAGGACCGGCCCTAGGTAGAGTTTATATTACACGATGTTATGGTGTACTTTCCTGCACCTATTTACTGTTAGCTAGTTTCTCTGTCTCCCCATGATATCAGAACCCTCCTACTACCCTAGGACTCCCTCTAAGACACTGGATCCAGGTTTATTCAAACATCTAGAGTTCTACATACCAATCCTCCCGTCCATCAGCCCCTCCCATTCAACTGTTCAGTCTCCTCAATACAACTGATCTCCAGCTTTGAAAGGAAAGCAATCTGATTAAATCAATTTCCACTGATTTGTAAATGACTAATAGCAATTTAGCTCTCTCAAAGGCACTTTAAAAATACCATGAATCTTAATAAAGTTGAAATCCCTATAACACGTTTAAAAGATTAAGGAGGTAGAAAAGAAATTTTGACAGATAGTAGCCACAATAGAAGCAGGCTAGTCCTACTGGGAAGCTTCCCTTACTCCAGCTCCATACGCTCACATGTTTAAAAGGTCAAACTTTTGTTTACAATAGTGAATGTTAGCAGTGGTAACAGGAGGGCCTCTGTGATTTCTAGTGAAAAGGACAAATGTGGCCATTTGCGAAGTAGCCTGGTATAGGAGTTAAAAGCACAGAATCTAGAGGCAACTTGCCTAAGTTCAAACCCCAGCTTCATCATTCACCATTTATGTGACTTTGGACAAGTTACTTAACCTCTCTGTTCCACAGAGTCTCCATCTGTAAAATAGCGATAATAATAATAATACCAAAATCAGGTTGTTAGAAAGGTGTGCACAGTACTTGGAAGATAGAAAACACTATCTAAATATTTGTTAAAACTACTTAGTACATATGTATTTTTCACAAGTCATAAAATTTTTAAATTAACTAGGGTTGCTTATTTTAATTTTTAAAAGTTTCAATCACACCACCTTATAGAGACGTTATTATAAGAAATCTGTCACCTGTCCATAATGGCTAATTTGTAATTGGGTTGATAATAGTTCCCAGTTTATTAATAAAATAAATAAAAAGTATTAGGTAGAACCACAGAATATTTCAAAGGTGTCATCCTACAGATAAGTTGAGGGCCAGAAAGATTAAAAAATTCATGCAAGCTCCGAGGCAGAGGTGGAAGATTTGAACATAGAATCCACATCTCCTTACTCCCTGCCTTTTTTCACTTCGAAAGGGCAAAGGAAGAGCCTTCTATCATGAAGCGGATACTGTGATGCTTTGGCTTCCTGAGTCTCTAAGAGTTATAAATGAAGAGATTCCTTTGCTAAGAGATTCCCATGAGTGTGGAATACCAAGAAACCAGCAAACTCACAAGAAATCCCCCAGAAGGGTCAGCAGTCACAGCAGTTGTTTCAGCCTGGTTTAAGCAAAACTGGGGATGCTTTCCTATGCAGCTGTTGCATGACTAGATAGCACTCTCTTGACTTCTGAAGTCTGTTGTCCAAATCCTCCTAGAGTCAGCCGACTCTACCATGCTGTCATCTAACTATATAAAACTGAAACTGCTACCATATTGTTGAAGACAATTAAACACATGGCATTCATTAATGAATAAAATTTCATTGACAAAGTATTTTTCAAAGATTATATATTATTGAAAAATGGAGAATCCACCACCACAACAAAATGGGAGGAAGGACAGTCTCATTGGAAGGAAAATGTAACAAAGTCCAACATAGCTGAATCTACTTATATTTATGATACAGTTGTGGGCAGGTACTCTGGAATAATGAAGAAATACTTGCATACCGCCAGACATTCAATGTAAAATTCTTGGGGCATTCTTCCGACTTGTTTTCAACATGAAATAAGATGTTGTGTCTAGTGGATGGGAGAGGTGTCATTTGAATATATTTACAGCATCTTAAAGTCTGTTGTGGGACTTACAGCTTGTCCCCTAGATTCCTTCCTCATTGTTGTATATTTAACTTTATGTCTGTCAGGCACGGCAAGTACTTCAGTATCCGACTGTTCAACCAAGGGAAAAAAAATCAGAAATAAAGAAAAAAAAGAGAAAAACTTACAAACCTTATCTGGGCTTTCATTCAAAACAAATTCTTTATCCAACCTATAAAATATTGCCAAAAAAACTTGCTATGGTGCAAACACTCAATCATCAAGGCACTGAAAAATTTACGGTGGATTTCCCGCTGATTTGTGGGGCTACTGGATCCTGCTGTGATAAAACTCGCAAGAGTATGACAGACATTTGAATAAACCTTTCTATCATGTAACTGAGGTTTTGCAAAGGACGAACTTTAAAATTTCTTTCAATACAGCTTGTGGAACAAAAAATAAAAATAAAAGAAACCAAGAAGATAAAGCCAACTATATTAAAAGAGAGACAAATCAGCATTTCTTTGCAACTCTCTAGGGCTATAGGTGGCTGAGTAGTCCAGATGGACCCAAACTTGTGACCAAATGAAAATAAACTCATAGAATCTTTACACTCTGATTTATTGGCCATCCAGGCAATCACTCATGTAGTAACGATGATGTATGTAATGCACCCACCCATTAGCTCTGAAGACAACAAAGATTATTAAACAGACAGCAAGAAACACATCTTACTTTCAAAATAACACATTTTGATTACCAACACTATTAGACACATGATGACAAATGACTACAGTCTCAGAGATTGCTCCCTCCCTCTCTCCTTCTCCCCCATAAGCCACGCTTAGTGTTCTGCAGTGGGGCCAGTGGGTTTTCCTGCCAAACAAATAGAAGGAAAGGAAGGGGAAACAGGTCACAGGGCTAGACTGACCAGGACTGCCTACACCACAGAGACAGGAAACTCAGGCCTCCAGGGGTGACCCTTTTTGCAGCTGTGCCCTTCCCCTTGACACATGAGCACCAGCACACGCAGTGATCCATGAAGGCAGTGTGAGGGGAGTGAGAGAAAGGTGATGAGTTGACAGCATCTGCTAAAAGACTGCCAGGGAAGCTGCTGCTGATGGTGGAGAAGCACAAAGTTTGGCAATCAGCCACTGGCTCCATGTACGAAAAGAGCTTACTTTTAAGGGCATAAATTTTAAAAACAGAATTTAAAAAGTGGCCGTGGACAGAGTAGAGAATGTTTCCTTTTAGTCCCAACATAGAGGTAAACTCTGCCTTTGAGGCTGACTCAGGGCACCACAGAAAACGATCTGAATATCAGACCAGTGATACGCACCCCCTCCTGACACAACATGGGGGAGTTTATCACCTCTCTCTTCACCTCCCCGTCTTCCCCTCCTCCCATCCCAGACATGAACTGCTACCTTCACATTCACGCTGCAGATAGAAAAATATTAATTTAAGGCATAGCAAAACACATTTTATAATGTATAAATATAATACCCAATAGACTCCTGAGAGAGATACAAAATTAATCCCACTTGTGAAGGCCTTAATATTAGCTCTTTCCTCTTGGGAAGAATTTAAAATCCCACAAAAGCCCTTGATTTATTTCCTTCCTACACAACAGCAACAAACACTCACATAATTTTTAAGCAATGTAAAATATCACTTTAATGCTCAATACATGGAGACAGAGAGAGAAAGAGCGCTCTACTCAGAATGGATACTTGGACAGAGAAGGAAGTACTTAGGGGTCTTGTTTCCCTCAGTATGTGAATATAATGCATTAACGCTGCCTGCCTCATCCAGGGAGAAGAGAGCTCAGTGAAACGAAATGTGTTTAATACGCATCTTAGGCTTTACTTTTACGCTGCCTCTTCCAAAGCTTCGCTAATATGGATGTATATATGTCACTTTCTTTCACATCTATGAAGAAGTTAGTGAAGTCTTATTAACTCAAGATACATTTAGTTCACATTAATTTTACAACCAGAAAAACACAATTAGTGATTACTAATCCTAAACTGATAGTTAAATGGATTTGGAAATTATCATTAATATAATGGATCTATTGCATCAGAATATCTGAAAAATGGAATATAAACATTACGTATTTATTCTGAGCAAAAGCCCATCAATTATTATAATGTTTCCACCTTCCTTATTCATTGCACCTTGGATATGTTGGCTTTAACATAACGTTATTTTCCTTTCCTATCACCCACCCAGGTAGCTTTTCATCTATAGAAAGTAAGAAACAAGTTGGCTTAGAGCAAAACTAAAAGACAAACAAAACTACCTATATCTGATTTGGGTTTCTAAATGATCCATTACTAGTGGGTCACAATAAAGTGGAACTCAGAGTGTCCACTTTCAAGTAGAGTGTGCATAAATCTTTGTACTCATACATAAGAGTGCCAAAGGGCTTAGTGGCAGCACGCAACTGTACGTCGAACATCATTTCCTTATCTTTTTGTGGAGAACATAGGTAAAAGAAAGTTAGTGTTTCATCAAGTTACTTAGTTTCAGCTCAGGATCAGAATAACTAAGTTAATATCTGTGCTATGTTTTTATGGGTGAAAGGCATCACACTAAATACAAATATTACTAAAGCCACAATTGTCTTCAATTAACAATCATCTGTCATGACACAGAAGAGTAAAGAGTCAAAGATGATCAAGCCTTAAGAAACAGGAGAAAAGAAATACGGAAGAAAGTTAACATGACTTAACTTTCAAAATATTTTTCAAGGATGCCACAATCTTCCATTAAAATTAATGTGCTGGTAGATTTCCCTACACCCACAATCCAGTTAAAATACAGAATCCATCATATCCAAATTTTGTGACAATGGTAAGTCTTCTTCAATCTGTGTGCAAATTACGAAATAAGGAAAATGTACTTCCTTACCGCCATCATTTGGAAAATGACACCTTTTAAGTCAATAATGCAATACTTAGGGAAAATGGTGCCACAGCAAAATATGACAGCACGGGCGATGCAAATTAGTGCCAAAACGGAGAGAATCGCTTTTTATGTACCCAAAAATGTGGTAATTCCAATATTCCCTACAACTTGTATTTTGAATAGCACTTAAAATCTCAGTCCTCTGTGGAGAATCCAAGTTCTCGCATTTGTGATTTTCCATGTTACTTACTCATCAGTAAATGCCTCAGCAAATGACAAAGAAGAAGGGATAAGTATTTCTAACAAAGAAGAGATTGAAGTAAATTTAAACCCCCACTCTTATATCCATTTTTCTCCTTGAGGCGTCTGTTCTCTTATCAATTTGAAGCGATTTGTGCTACTAAGTCCCATTAATGCTAACGCGGGTAGTTCTGCCCCCACACTACCACTGCCCAAGACTGGAACACACCACTGCCTGCTTTACTGACCCACAGAACTCAGCCTCACACGTGATAAAACTGAAGAGTCTTGCAACTTCATCCCTTAATTGAGATCCCAGCATATGGCAAGAATCCAAGGCCCTTGCTCAGGCTGTTTATCTTTCAATACTTTCAAGTCACTTACTGGCTAGGAAAGAAATTGCACTGTGATTTAAAGCGAAAGCAGTCAGCTGGCTGCTCCTAATTCTTCCTCCTCCTCCTCCTCCTCTTCTTTTTCTGTTTTAAATCTCTTTCTCTCTTCCTCCACGTTTAACAAATAATAAATGACTATAACCAGGGATCCTCTATAGGCTTGCTCACCGCTGTGAATAGTTACTATAATGTGATGTCATAAAACAGGTCATTTTTTACAGTAGGTTGGCTTCAGTTACTTTATAACTCAGTTATTTTATTAACTTTTAGTGATCTTTCTCTTTTTCTAAACTTTTAGTCTCTACAAATCTCAAGGAAAAACTACCTAAATTGAGAGGAAATTAGGGATGGGGGCTAAATTCTCATTCTGAAAGCAAATGAAATATACCAGCTGCTGCTGTTACCATAATCAGTCATCCCACCCATGGCTTCTATAATCAAAATGTCCCTGAAAAGGTAAAGAAGAGTAGCGAGGAAGGGAGTGAGGAACGGAAGGGAGAGCAGCATTGTTTATAAAACAAGAACCAACTTTATGTAAGAGGATTACATCAATCAAAGTTATTATGTAATTAGTTTAGACACACAGACAACTTATGAAAATATACTACAGCATTCTACAATAATGATCTAATGCATTTCAACATATGTTAGTATAACTGCAGCCTTTGGCCCATTACCAATACTACAGTGGTTTTTGTATAAAAGAGCCTTGTAGAGTATTTATTTTTGACTGAGCTCTGTATGAATGACTTAGAATTCATTCAAAAACAAATGTCTTTTGCTTCTCTTTAACTTAATAGGCAACAAAAAATTTCACAATGGATGGACACAGAATTTCCTCTTTGATAACCAGCCAGGGGGAAAAACTTGTTATGCAGGGGAATAGTCAACACATCCTTGTATAACAAACACACAGTTTAAACAAAAACAAGGTCACATATGGTTGTGATGTGGTATTCAACCAGAGCCCTTCTGATTGACATGTATATGAATACCGTGATGTGGAATGTAAATAGAAAATGTTTCAAATCCAAGTGTTTTAACTTCACATTATGGAAAATAATAAATACTGAATAATGTAATACAAGGTATTTCTATCTTGGGGTTCTAATGACTAACCACTTGAGCTCTGCTTTTGTGGTTTATAATGTCACCAGAACCCTCCATGGAATTATATATAGAATAAATGATAGGCAATGTTGAATTACAAGGCTATCAGGCTATAATACATAAAGTAAGTACCTAATATAGCCTTATAAATTATAGGCTTTTATGGTCTAGCATTTTACAGCATAATGTCACAAACTGCAGTGATACAATATATTGATAAAGGATATGATACCACATTAGGTTTCAAAAAAAATGTCCCTGGCACTACACTAGAGCCAAATTATTTCACAGAATCATAGGCTCAGAGCCGGAAGGATCCTTGGAGGACGTCATGCTCAATGCTCCCCCACAGCCACCACCCAAACGCAGACATCCCCGTGTCCCTCCTCCGCAGCCCTGACAGATGGCCGACCTGCCTCCAACACTCCCAGTGCTGAAAATAATAAATAGGGGGGATGTCAAAGAAATGCCTCAAATGTATACATGTAATAGACACACCACCATTAAGTAACAAATGTAGAGGTTCAATGCCCACATTGTAGTTGCGTGTACACCACAATACTCTAAGAGTTCAAACACACACACACACACACTCCCTCTCTCTCTCTTCTCTAGACTTTCTCTTGAGTTTTTATAAAGAATGATAAGGGATAGAAGAAGGAAAGCAAGACTTCTTTCTAGTATCTCTTTGTATCTCTTGCTTTTTGTCTGTTCCAGATTCAATAATCATCACCTGATGGGATTCTAGACACTTAGTCTATTCCAGACACACAGAAAAAAGTCGGATCCAGAACTACACACCGCATTAGTGGATTCTGAAGGACTCCAGGCTGCTTTCGAAGGGAGAAATAAAGAAGGAAGACACAGGGAAGCCCACATCTAGTAGCTGTGAGGTTTTCTGCAAGCCAGAAGGATGACACATAGACACTGATCAAGCTTTATTTGTGTCTGACCAGTTCTTTTCTGTGTATAATAATTTCAAAGAAAAGTAAATTCTATTGATCCATTGAGAAGAATGGAGTTCTCCCAGCCTTTTGGGGATACAGTTGTTTCAAATTTAGTAGTTTCAAGGGTGATCGAGGGTTAGTATATTAATATAAACAGCAGATCCAATCCCCTCAATACGGGGGCTTCTGTGACCCTCCTCAGTCGCCCATCACTGGGATCCCGTCCTGCCCAGGTGGCCAAAGTCTCCCTTCTATTCATTCGAAGCTAATCATGCCTTACACTTATATAGTGTCCTCATTTTCCACTGTCTGGTTATGAAATTCCTTTACATTTTATCAACAAACAATGGACTTAGAGGTGAAGAGTCAAGAGATATATAAATTAGTGTTCCACAACCACTTAGTGTCGCGTACTCTTACAGCATAAATTGGTTTGTGTGGTACTTTATACAAAGAAACTTTTTCATGGTCAATCAGGAAGAGAGAATAATGAGAAAAGCAAGATGCAGCCTAAAACACATGTGAGGAAATTATTCTTTATGTCAACCTACTTTGATTTTGTTACTGTTATTCCACACAAATACTAAACAGCCCATTGAGTGAGGGAATATTCTCCTCACTCTTGTACACACAAGGTAAGCAGGGGAGGTCTCACTTTCTATCACAAAACAAAACCTTGGCCCAAATTAACTTTGCTGACTCATATCACAAGTCACAAAGTTTGTTCCAGAGGATATATTTTATAGACATGCAAAATGTGGAAAACAGTAAAGGTTTACTAATGACTTACTCTACACAGTGTTAATAATGGCCAACATTTACTGAACACTTAGTATGGGCTCTAAACTGACACTGTCCTTGACATGCATAACCTCTTTTACTTCTTAAGGGACCCCGATGAGGAGGGTAGTATTATTAGTACCATTTTACAGGTATGGAAGCACAGAGAGGTTAAGTAACTTTCCCAAATCACACAGTTATTAAAAGGTAGAGCTAGAAATTGTGCTCAAGAAACATGACTTTCCTTTTATAAACACAATGATATAGAATCTTACCAAAACGACTATGAGTGGCACACTTTAAGAGGCTTGTGGCTGCCCAGTGTAGTCTGCAGTATCTCATCAAGCAAGTGGCTATAATAAAGTGTGTGATAAAAAAATAACAGGAGGAATCACAGGAGGTACTTAATCAGCATTTATTAGAATCCCGCTGGCCTAAAACTAGCAGAAAAAACCCTCTCACATCCTGGGCAAAGGTTTTTACCTTTTGTTCAAAATGGAATTCCACTTTTAAGACTCTTGACAATAGCCTCTGCACGCTTCCTGAGAGAACAAGTACATTTTTAGGGTGTCCCTCCCCATTTAGGACTATAGATGAACTCTATTTCTAAATCCATAGGTTTTTGAAAAAACTCCTCAGCTCCCTTCTAGAGGTTGGAAGGTAACATTGAGAACATGGTGCACCTTTGAATATTTTTGTTAATGTTTCTTCCAGCTAAAACTTCCAAAACCTTTTCTTGGTGATGTCAAGTGCCTTTGGAGCCAGAAGGAGGGAGACGAGTATGCAGAACACAAAAAGGAGATAGAGGCTGAGATGAAAGATAAAAGGAGGGTGGGCTGTGAGAGGAGCAGGGCGAGAACATGCATGTCGAAAGCACAGACGCCAGGGAGCAGTGCCCAGCACATCACGCCACTGGACCAGGAGCAAAGTTCAGGCTGGTCCTTCACACTCAAGCCTTAGGGGAGGCAGGACCTAGTTTAGGAATAATATAGGTCAGTGTTTGGAAGGAGGAAGTCAGCAGAGCTGCACGCCTTCTGACTGGCCAAGTACAGAAATAATTAAGTTTGTGTGTGTGTGTGTGTGTGTGTGTGTGTGTGTGTGTGGTGGGGAATGGGAATGAAAGGCAATGTGGATGTGCCAAAAACAATATCCCATTACAAATGTGACAAGCTAGCAGAGGAATCTTTTTGAAAGGATTAGTCAAAAGCCTAAAAAAATTTAAGTTGAATTATACACAAAATGCCACACCTAAAATGGAAATAGTATTTTAGTAAAGAACTCAACCGCTTTCTTTTTCCTTTAGGGTTTTACCAGGAACACCTGCAAATAAGAAAAACACTACCAAAAAATCCAGCAAGAATAAAGCACTTTCCGATTGACAAGGATAGCAAAGAACACAGAAGATTTCTATGTGAAAGGCACCACGTGGAGCACAGAGAAAAGATCTTTTAAAATTTTTAGGGCGCCAGATTCAAGTGTTCCCGTGGATACTTAAAAGTGCTTAGGCACAAAACCCTTCCCTCACATGCATCAAGAGCACAGAGAATGACCTTAACCCTAGTGGGCCTGCTTTGTCCAAAAGGCAGCTGGCACCTCTTTTTGTGACATGAACAGAGCCAGCACTCTATCCAATGAGAGTGCCACCAAAATCACACAGGAAGGCTGGCGAGATCCTCTAACGCACACCAAAAATCACCTCAACTTTGAAAACTTGCCTCCTTCTCTCTGAGGCAGAATTTCCCATCAGTCACCTGGTTTTGCACATCATACACTCCGACTCTTCATGACTGCTCTCTTCTCATCTTAACCCTTGAATGAGCCAGCATTTAGCAAGAGACACAATCTGGGTCTAATTCAAGGGCTCTTCCCTCATGTCTGGCCCAGCACTGGCTAATTAAAAGCTGAGGTCAGTCTCCAATTACTGGGCCACAATAAAGACTCAAAGGGTCGCAGCTATATCAGCAAGAGCATTAGTTTAAAAACACAAACTACACCCCCTCAAAGTTGATGTGTCTGCATTTAGTAGAATTAATTTCACTGTCTTGCTGTTTCAATGGAAAGCTGTTCAGAAGGCAGCCTGGGAAATTATTCAACAGTTAAACATGATCTTAAATTTAAAATATAAAATAACATTGTGCTGCTGTAACAACCTAAGTACCCTATAATTTTGGATAAATCTGAAAACATCTGACCCCCCCCACCTTCAAAACTAAAGATCTGAATTCCTCCTGCAATCGTTGACTAGAGTTTAAAGTATCACTATAACTTGCCAAATTCCAAAACACTTGGTGCTTTAATTCCTTACCACTTTTAACACTGAATCAGTTAAAAATCAATGTCTAGAGACAGCTCTATGAATGTAGCCACACCTAAAAAACAAGCCAATACTTTTTTCCTCCCCTCTCCCAAAAAGAAAAAATTCATGAGCAGCAACAGCTGGAACTGTTTTACACTAGACGGCTGAGTTCTGTGAGAATGTTCTCCTTGTCTTTGTCTGTAAAGCTGAAAGAAGCTGGACTCAAAGGTAGTGTTCAGTCCCAGGAGGGGCCTGGGTAAACACGAGCCCAAGCCCCTAGCTCCCTCCTGATAAGGTCAGGTGACATGGTGTCAAAAGACAGCCAAGGAAAGATCTAGAAAAGTGCACAGACAAAGAGGATATTTTTCTTTCTTTTTACCAGAGATAATACAGAACAGAAAGGGACTTCAAATTTTCTTATTCACTTAAAAATGTCAGCATGGCACTCCCTTACTCTCGCTCTAGTTGTATGGATATGGAGTATGTACACAGACACATATACGTGTGTGCTATGTTTATGCACACAGATATCAAACCCACTGCTGTGGCTACACTTCATTCCTTGAATTAATGCACATCTGTTTTTTGGAACTTGCATATCTCTGCTCAATTGTCAAAGCATCCTGACTCTCTTGATGAAATTCAGCAGCAGCAAAACAACAATATGTCACCCACAAAAATCAGGGAAACAATTTCACCACATGACGGCCAAAAATACCTGAGTGTTTCCAAAATCTGAGTTGAGAAGAGAGGCTGCTGAGGGCTGGTGGAAAGTAAAAAGGAAAGAGAGAGTCTTAGGAATAAAGAAAGTCTTCAATAAAGGAGTGAGAGTTAGAAAGAAAAGTAGCAACACCACAAGTTATGAAAAGGGTAGGGTACAAACACGACAGGCAGATACAATAAAAGAAAAGCACCATAAAAAAGAGAAAGAGATGAAGAAATATTTCCAAGTAACCGAGATAGGTACAGTGGGAGTATAAAAAAAGAAACAGCCAAGGTTGGGAGGAAACAAGACAAAACTGATGATGTACCTAAAAATGAAAACAACTTTTTGCATGTAAACAAAAGAGGTTTCTGGTGAGGAAGAATACACAGACACACAAACACTCATGCGCTCGCTCACTCGCTCTCTCTCACACACACACAGAGGCATCAGGCATCCGACTATTTCAAAAGCCACATCTAAAATTTCATTAAAAAGAGCCCAGCTGCTTCCTCACCCTGACTTTGTCTTTAAGGACTTAGCTAAGCTGAAGGAGTGGCCAGAAAAAGAAAAAAAAAACCGAGAGAAAA
>NC_091691.1:55325000-55382500 GCF_041296265.1 Equus caballus
TTTGCAATTTTCATAGCAGCTATGGAAAAGCAGCCAAATCTATGAACTGTGTGCAGCCTGCAGTTTACAAGCATCCACAATAACTGAAGAAGGTGCTTTGATTAGTGACAATATCCAGATGAACTGCAGCTTAAAATTCAGAACATTCTGGCCTAGATGTTGGCCTTCTTCCGAAAGGCAGATTCTGTTCTTTGCTCCCCAAAATTGACCTAAGAGTTAACATCAGCTTATTGAGGCGATTATGAACACCTTAGAAAGCTGGCGTTTGATTCCAAATTTAAATTTCATCAATCATTCCAAGCACTAACACCTGTGAGATACGCATTCTACGCTCTTATTCCTGGGCCCCTCGCTGGGAGCCCAGAGTACAGATTGCAAATGAGTAGACAGGGAGGTGCAAATACCACTGTTTGCTACAAAATTTTAACTAGATCAATTTCTACTCAGCCCTGTGTTGTCCAATGCATAGTGGGCCATACTCTTGAAAGGATGAATAGATGAATGAACAAATACATAAACTAATTCATTGCCATCACTGTACTCCATTTTGTTTATGATACTCACATTTGATTTAGAGGAAACATAAAGCTTTGTGGGTTGCCTGAGGAAAGTCCAGTAACGGAACTACTGTTACAAAAGCAACAACATTAGTGACGTTACTACAACTATTAATAGGCTTGCCAAATTGTTGGGGCTCTCCCATAGAATTCTATCAAGACATAAGTGAATGATAAGAAATTTAGTTTCTTGCTTTCACATTCAGCCATAAATAAGGCCCCAGTGAAATTCTTCTCATTGAAAGTTGTGCTTCATTGATATCAACTTCTCTATTTTACCCTCTAACGCAAGTGAAAACCTACAAAAGTGGAAACATGTCATTATAGTGAGCATTTCAACACTCATTTGGAAAAGATATCAATTAAATGCAACAAAAAGAATAACTATTCCATTTTGGCTTATGAAAAGCTTTGCCAAATACTCATATGGATGTTTGAATGTGGCCATCTTATCTGACAATATCTCTTGGTATGGTCATTCATAAGCAAAAGCAGCAGGATTAAACACAGCCACACAAGAGTAAATTAGGAACCTGAACTTCAGATATAGGATTACAATGATTTAGAGTTAATTCAGAGAAAGCTGAATTTCCTGGTAAGCAGTTAGTTGAACTAGGAGGCTCATCTTCCACCAGGAGAAATATAGGTCAGCTCTCTGGGTTTTGCCTTCAAACACCCAAAGATCCCTGAGTCAATAAATGCCACAACTCCTGCAGACAATTCTACTCTCAGTTAACGTCCCCACCCTTTTTGCCAAGCCCTAGGCATCCTACTTTAGCAATTAATTTATATAACATATGCTTCTACAAATGGTATTTCCATTTTTCGATTGACAGAAACCAGAGAAAAGAGTAGAATTTTTGAGTTTCCAGAATACGATAATCAACACCCCCTCTAGACACAACCTCACTTGAAAAGCTGAGATTGAAGACATTTTTATTCCAGTCATGTGGAAGTTCCAATTCCTGCCCCAAGAAAAGATATTCTCATTTTAACTTCTCTTGGTACAAGAAAGATTTTACAGCTGATAGTGTCTGGCGCATAATGGGTACTCAATTACTACTCCTTGAAAGGAAGAAAAGAAGGAAGGGAGGGAAAAACAGAAGAAATGTAGAAGAAAAAGTATTGCTACCTAAGGCTATTTTCTTCAACTTGCCACATGATTTTCCCCGGAAAAATCAAGAGTAAGTCCTTGGCTTGAACTAAGTCAGACGAGCACGTCTACCAACATTTACACGTCACCCGCCAGTTTCCCACTTTTTGCTATATCCCATAAAGCTGTGATGCTGACTCAGATGTCAGACACTTTATCTAGTGAATCTTATGTACTTAGTGTGAAAATATTTCTAATTTCAATTCATAGTTTTTTCAGTTCTGGGCTTCTTAGTCGCCATCTGCACCATGTCATGGCACTTATATTTGAGACGAGCTGCCTTAATATCAGGGCACAATTACGGGGCATATCCACAAACAAAGACTCTTCTAGCAAACTCTCCCTGACACTGGTATTTTAAAAACCTCTCCATCACTTTCTTGTAAGATCATGACTAATTGTATCTTCTCTTGTGTTCCTTACATGACTAGCACATGAAGAGGTATGGAGAAGTGGGTATTAAAGATGCTAAATAAGGTATTACCATTAAGAAATCCAGTAAAGAGTAGACGGCTACGAGTACTAGGAGGCAGAATGTTGTCGATGTTGTCAGGGGAACAGCCCCATCAGACATGAAAATATGGCTTCTCTTCTTGTCTCTGCCACTACCAGCCATGAAGTCTTCAAGAAGCTATAACTTTACTGGGTCTCAGTTTACTCAAATGTGAAAGCTAGACGTGGGAGGATTAGGTACTAAAGCAGTGGCTTTCAAACTATCTTGCTTTATTTGTTCTTAAAACGAAATTTTAAGTGGAAGGTACCAGATAAATAAAATGGACAAAAAACATCCAATATGAATCTGAGGGGGAGATGCCCAGACCCCAGCCTCCCAGAGACTCCATCCAGATCCACCCTTCTCTCCTCAAATTGTCAGAATTCCCAGACTTCCCAAAGCATAGCTCGAATCCACTGTATTAAGTGATGTCCAAGGTCACTTCTAAATCTGCTACTGCCCAATGATCCCCCTTGGTGTATTTTGTCTTTATTTCCAAGTCAGTATTTTAGTTTTCTCACTTGAGGGTAAATAAATTAGGAAAGAGAGATAATATAATACAACGGAAAAGCTCTAGACACTCTGTTGCTTAGTGATCATTTTAATCAATAATTAAAGAAAAATCATACATACAATTCCATTCCTCAACATAAGCCATCTTCCGTCACATGGAGATTATTACCAAACTCTCTAGTTCTGCCCAGATGAGGGCACCAAAAAGGGTTGTTGCTACACTAACAGATTCTCTTTTGTATGTGTACACACACACACACACACACACACACTCCTTAATTTCTTAGAGGTCTCTAAACAGACATTACCAAGAAATTTACACTAGAGAATCAATCAATCATTGCTCCAGGAGTACAATATTTAAAACTAGCTTTTCTGGATTCTACCTCAAGGTGATCTCACTATTGCAGCTCTTTAGAGATTTAACAACAAAATTATTATTTCCAAACTTTAATTGAGCTTCTTAAGATAGGTATTTATGATACTCTTCACAACACTTGGAGATTTTATGCTCTACAGTGGAATATTTGGCTGTTTTATTAGTATTCATTTTTATATTTCAGGTATTTAAATAGTATTGTATGGCTTTATCTGAAAAATAAATCAATTTGGAAATTTGTTTTTCGCAAATGTTGCTTCTACAGTTTCTTGCATACAATACAAACTTCAAGCCATCCCTCTAAACCTCTACCAGAGGATATTTTATGATTGCCACGTGATTTAAAGATCCATTTTTTAAGACACACTTTTTCAAAAAGTAGTGCCTTATGATTAGCAAATTAAAGAAGAATTTTTCTTGTTTGCTTGCAAATAATTTCTTTAATCCAGAGCACGAGAAATGAACTCTAGTTAATGAATATTATCCTTGGTAAGCAGGAACCTAGACTCTTAAAAGGTTCATTTTTATCATTGGTATTTTGAAGTTGCAACTTTGATCCATATCAACATAAAAAAGAAATGATTTTATTAACATTCTCTTTCATTACTGGATAATACTCTGCAATGCTGTTACTGCTGGGGAACTATTAAGGGTTTCCCTTAAAGAGGAATTCACAGACGATTTTAAAATAATAAGAGTAATAAAAATTTCTTGGTTTCTCTAGATAAGATGAACATTCTCATTTTCTCCTTGCTATTAATTTTCTGCTGATCCCCTGGTCAACTTGCTTCTAGGTATGATTCAACAGATTGCTTTAATCAATAAAGATGCATAAAGCATGGGAAAATAATTATGCTACAAATTAATTATCAAATTTGATTCTAAAGCTTTAGGATCTTTTCTTCTATGACTCGAAAAAGATCTTCATTTATTATTTTTTACTTATTAGACTAGTATAGCACAGATTATTTTTCACCATCTGCAAATTACACTTGCAAGTAACAAAAATGGACATATTTGGTGGCAAACCTATCTACACTTCTTGCACAAGTGCTTTATATCTTGAGAAGCAGGTTTGGGAATAAATCTTTCTATACCTCCATCTCTGACATCCTTTTCTCTTTCACATAAAGTTCCTTTTTTGAAAAATGATGAAATATACGTATTTACATAAAACTGCAGAAAAACAAATGGACAATCTAATTAATAATTACAAACAATACTTATGAAACTACTACACTACCAAGCAATAGAATACTGCCAGCACTTAAAAAGTCCCATGTGTCCATCCTCATCACCATCTATTCTCCCCACCTAAAGGCAACTACTCATCTGACGTTTATGACAGTGATTTCCATTCTTCATTGTCATCCTACCGTTGTATATACCCCTAAACCAAACAGTTTAGTTTTGCCTCGTTTTGAAGTCTATGTGAATGGATTCATACTGAACGTATTCTTTGCTGTCTTGCTTCTTACGTCAACTCTATGCTTGCAGGGGTTATTCATCTTGATGACTGCAGCCATAGTTCATTCATTTTCCTTGCTGATAATATTCTATTATTTGAATATCCACAATTTATGCATTCTATGTGTGGGACATTTGGGTTGTTTCCTGTTTTGACTCTCATAGACAAGGCTGCAATGAGAATTTTTGCACGTCTCTCATACATCTGAGTTTCTCTACCATGTGGAAAAGTGGAATTGCTGAGCCATAGAGTCTGCATATCTTTAAATTTACTAGATAATATCAAACCACTTTCCCAAAGTGGTGCTGCCAATTTACACTTCTACCAGTAGGGTCTGAAATTCGCCGTTATTACAGATCCTTGTCAAAACTTAGAATTGTCACACTTTTTGCCAAGTTGGTGGGTATATAACCCAAGAAATTTTACTTTCATCATATCCCTGTTACCTTGGTCAAACGCATTTCACAATCACAGACAACATGGAAATAGCTGAAGGTGTGCCTTTCCATTCCCTTCCTTGTCTATCTTTGTCTCTCAATGGCGCTAGTCAATTTTAGATCATGTGATTTAAAAACTATATTCTTACTTTACTTCACTCCCTTTTTAACCCCTATAACTTTACAAAATATATTGTGTAGCTCTATGGTTCCTGGTAATACTATCCCACTTGATAGGACCACTAAGTACAAAAAGTATAATTCCTCGAAGAGAAATTAATGTTAATTTCCACTACTTTCCACTGTAAATATTATTTTATTCAGTAATACTATACATCACACTTGAATCTTTCTATATAGAGATACTGTTCTACATTTTGAGCATCAATTTCATATAAGCAAGTAGCATATATACTATTTGCCTAGACTTACTATGAACTTGGGATGTGAGATTATCTATCTCTCCAAAAATACTCAGTCATACTCCATTCTAAATAGAATTCCATTGCTGAGGGTCTTAAGATTTCAACCTCAGGAAGTTGGTGGGGTGCATATGGAAGGGGAAAGAGGATCAGAGAATTTCCCTTGAATAAACACTCTTCCTCAGACAGTGATTTGACCTTCTCAGAACACACTGTGGGATGTTTACATTGAAGTACACATCTAACTTCCTCTCTGTCTCTGCAAATACCTTCTTTTACTCAAGGTCAAGTTCAAGTCTCCCTTGCCATGAAGTAGGCCTTCCTGGAACATGGTGAGCTCCACTAACCTCTTATGACTTGACTCCACACTTTGGTGCTTAATTATATTCTCTAGAATGTACTTCTTTATACTTTATTGTGCTTAATCATAACCATAATCACTAGCAATAAATTCCTATAAAGCAGAAACCTTTCCTGTCTTGTTCAATGCTATATCCTTAGTACAAGAAATCATCCCTGGCAGATAGCTGATGATCAATGAGTAAGTATTGGGTGGATGAATAAAAAAGAATGTCTTCTGTTTTCCTGTACTTGTTTTGTGTGTATGCATGGTCATCTCATGGGTTGTAAAGACTTAGAAGTAGCTAGCATTTCTTTGTATTTCTTTGTTTCCCTCACATTATCAAAGGCGATGGATCTATAATGAATTGAAATGGACTACAAAATTAAGACCCACATTCTTTAAGATAGGTATTCCTTCAAAACATCTGTAATATACTAAATTGAAGTCAAGAAACTAATGAAGATGCTAATTAGAATAAGAACAAGTACCTGGCATTTGTTCTTTGTAATCCAGTTTTGCTAACAGAGACACTAGAGTAAGTATGTGCCAATCAGAAGGTCTGTGACAGTTTGCACAAAACCAATTTACAATATTCAAGTTACAGCAAATCCATGCAAAGTTCTTATCAAATCCTTCCTGATTTGTTTACATAGTCTCATTAAGATATTAAAAGAAGGGCCAGCCCCAGTGGCCCAGTGGTTAAGCCCAGTGGTTAAGTTCGATGCACTCTACTTCTGTGGCCTGGGTTTGGTTCCTGGGCCTGGACCTACACCATTCTGTTAGCAACCGTGCTGTGCTGGTGGCCCACATACTAAAAAATAGAGAAAGATTGGCCTGGATGTTAGCTGAGGGCAAATCTTTGTCAGCAAAAAAAAGATATTAAAAGAAATCATTGTTGAAGTGCTTTGAAAATGTATGACTATAATATAGTTTGTCACTAGAAAATAAAGAATACGTACATGAATACTACTGAATGCTGTATGACCTAAGAAGATAACAATATTATAATACTATGAAAGCTCCGCCCAAATGGAATACCTACTCTGTCAGAGAATAGCCACAGAACATAGGTGTTCCAGGGAAACTTCAAATAGACAGAAATCAACAGTTTCTCCACCAGTTCTGAGATAAAAGCTCCATTTTAAATATATTTATATATTTATTCTTTCTTTCTGCAAAAAGTAAGATTTAAATAAGTTTCAGATATTTTCTTTTTTCATCATAACAATCTCCATAAATACTGAGTAGAAGTCTTCCCCATTCTTTGACTTTTTGATTGAGTCATTCAAAGATTGATATATTTATTAATTCATTTACTCATTCACCAAACATTTCCTGAGGACCCACTACGTACCAAGGTCCTGGTCTAGGTGCAACGCATTCAATTATTCATTGACTCCAGATGAAAAGATGGCACTGTTCCGTCATAGGGAGCCTTTTTATTGTTTTGAAAAATCCCTTATCTTAATTACTATTAAGTTCTCACTGTCAGAAAGCACAGGTTAGTCCTGAGTTTCATTTAAATCAGAGGAAAAAATGGGTATAACACACACAAAAAAATACAAAACTTACAAAAGCCTTCAGACTGTACATCCAGTCCTACCTGTCAGTCGTTCTCAATGATGTCCCAGTCAAAGGTTTCTCCCAATTAATGAACCTGGGGCCAAATTGTACAACTAGAATCTCTCTCAGATACATTCTGCCTGTGTTTTGGCACGTGGACTGGGTCAGAGCAAATGCAAGATTAAACTTTTGGCCCCTTAGGGCACCTCTCTCTGCAGCTGCTGTTGTTAAAGCAAATCTAAGGTTCAAATAAAAAGATGCAATTACACTATATATCCTTCCTTCTCCCCTGCCTATCACAAGAGAAAGTGAAGCAACTACCCCTCTACAGGTCTCTACACCCCTCGGACTTTTCTTCCCCTTTAAGGATGTCTTTGGTACTCAGTTTCCCCATATGTTTCATATTTTTTGAATGGGACAGCTGGGTGATCACAGAGGCACATTATATGATTTTCCTTGAGCCTACACCCCCCAGGGACTGCATTGGCCTGTTATACTTCGAGGAACAATAATCACTACGAAAAATATTAGACTTAGTATGTTTGAAAAAAGAGCACTGGAGAAAGGAGTAACTTCTCATTATGCTGCAAAGATTGGAAGCAATTCACAGGTAGTAACTGTAACACACGTGTGGCTTCACTGAGTGAAATCAAATCATTCTGAAGTTTCATTGTAGATGCAGGATCACGTCGCTCTTCTAAAGAATGAGCATGCCCCCAAACAATGCAGTGTTGGCTCCTTGCCAAATGACCAGACCACAAACGTGGATACACCTTGGACAGCGGACATCCTGGGCGCAGCAGCAGCACAGTTCTAGCTCCCACCACTTCCCACGTGGAAATCCAGCAAAGAAAAACAATCTGGTGGTCACATGATCCAGGTTTGTCATCCTCTGCATCTGTCCCCATGTGTAAACATCTTGATGCAGAAGGAAACTGACTCATCCCTATCAGGAAAAGTCCGTTTTCCTCTGCCTAGCATATACCAGGACTCGGCCAACATGAGGTCTGGGTAGGAAGCCATACAGAATACTAACTTGTAACTTTATGAAACAAAACCTAAACTGCTTCAAACCCATGCAGGCTACAAAGTCCAATGAGGGAGGTAGTGGAGAAAGGCAGAGATAGGGGAAAGCAAAGAAGACTATCCAAAATAAAAATTTTCTACAAACTAAGGGGATAAATTAAGAAAAGTACCAGTGAGGAATTCTGAATACAGGCAGAATTAGAAACTTCAAAATTTTGGTAACTATGTACTCCTCAAGTTGATTGAGAGACGAACACTTGAGATATCATTCAATTATTGTGCAGTGTTCTATTCCTAACAGGCTTTAAAATATGATGGGGTAAAACACTACCAGGTCTTTCATAAAGCAACTGGCCAATACCAGTCAGGGTGAGAAACCACTGCATTTGACTAGTGCCTGCTTAATAAAAAAAAGATTCCCAATGACATATGAGTAGGATTAGGACATTAAGGACCCATGCTACAAGGGAATAAAAGGGCTACAGTTTAAGAAATTACATTGTATAAATTCTTGCTTCCTATTTCTCACTTAGAAGCACAAGATCAATTAAAATTGCATGACAGACTTGGAAGAAAATGAAATAATAATAAGGACTTGGACTTCTGTGGTAGATTGTGTTTCTCAACAATAACTCCCATCCCACGTGCTCTTTTGCAGTGTGACTTTCCTATTTCATCACCAAAAAGTGGAGTTTATTTCTCTTCCTCTTGAATCTTAGCTGAACCTGTAACTTATTTTAACCAATAGAATAAGATGGAAGAAACACTGTTATTCCTGAGCCTGGGCATCAAGATATTGCAACTTCGACCTTGGAGCACTCCTTCTTGAATCTAGACCCATGCTGTGAGAAGCCAGAGCAACTATGAGGAGAGGCTTAAGAGAGGGACAACCAAGGGCCCCGCTGAGAGCCCAGCTGAGCCTCCCCATGCAGCCAGCACCAGCCGTGTGAGGAAGACCACTGTGGACCTCCAGGTCAACCTCATGAAAAGCAGAATTTCCAACAAGTCCACCCAAAGCATCTTGAAAAGCAATAAATTGTTATCATCTTTAAGCCACTAACTTTTAAAGTGGTTCACTACCCATCAATATATAACTAAATTTTTCTATAATACTTTACTATATCAATATAACGATAGGCACACACACACATATGATACAGCATAGAACAGGAATGGTTATTTCAAAAATATGTTTTAATCTAGTAGTGTATAAACAAGAGAATGCTTCTATTTGGTATCTCTTACTACTAAATTTTTAGATATTATTAGAAAGATCATAAAATCTCACCAAAGTGAACTTAAGTGAAGCGGGCTATCATAAACTTTGAAAGGTATACTAGAAATATTAAAGTTCCTCAAAAACATTTATAAATATTTAACTTTCATTTCAATGAAGATATAAAAAAGGTGTATGCTCCTTACACTGAAAACTTTCTGCTCCTCCCTTTGATTCTTCAGTCAAATATTTTCCTACCCTCAAAGATGAACACATATTAATAATTTGAAAACATCAAACAATGGTGAAAAACATTTATGTTTCTCTTGAGCACTGCAAGCACGAAGGTGGATGATGGTTGTCTATGACACAGCTTACATTTTAATTCCCTAAAAATGTAACAGCTATACTGTAAGAGTGTCTATAAACTTGTTTTTACTTTAAAAGTACCCATAACTTTTCCAATTAGCAAACATGAGCCACTGGCAGCTGGAACTTACTTTTTCTTCCATCATATCTGTACTCAGTTTAACGAGTTTCTCAGATATACACAAGGGACACATTAGAGACATTAAAAACTGGAAAGGGTCTCATACAAGATTCAAGGAATCTAAAAATATCCAGCAGAGCAGGAAAACTGACAAGGACCCGGGCAGCACAGGTTATACCTGGTATGACAACTAAAGAAAAACAAGAAGCAACTGAGAAGGAGCATGTTGCCCTTCTGTACCGCCCATCCAGACACAGAACCACCTACAACTCAAGAGACTGACAGGTAGCTATCATTTTTTCCTCTTAGAACATCACCCCTTACGAGAGGAGTCTTTCACAGTAACACCAACGACTGCACTGAGAGGGCCATGAAGCCCACTTTCACGCTAAAACAGTGACCTGAAACCGTGCTCACAGACTATCCATCCAACGCAAATTACGCAGCCCTCACATTGCTGGTACAAGCCCGCAATGGGCAGGAGTCCTTCTCAGGGATTAGCAGGCTTTTCGCTCCACATGTTCCAAAGAATGGGATAGCAGCTAGGTATTGGGGAAGATACCCAAACAAGATGGGGGAGGTGGGACAGAGAGGTTTATAGCATCCATATACTTACAGATAAATACTTGATACAATTTCTGGAGCAAAAAACACCCACCTGAAGAAGGCACAGGCGTGACCCCCTGACAAGCAGTTATTCCAACTGGAATATGCTTTTGGGTAATGACTTGTGGTGTGACCCATTATTCATTTCACCCCGATGAAACAACTGCTATAGCAAAACCAACACTGGACATGGACGTGGAGTCAGTTCAGTGTGTAAGTCTTGGCAGGGCCAGTAAATTGCTAAGTGACAATGAGCCTGGATTTTCTTTTCTATAAAAAGGGAGTTGGACCAGATGAACTCCAAGGGTCTTTTTAGTTTTAACCCTGCATGACAGTTCAACACCAAATGGAAAGCTCTTTTCTTCTACAGCCCCTCCATTTACATAGATTATCTAGTGTATTTTTTATACCACCTATTTGTTTGTAGATGCTGGGGAAGGCCATGGAGAAGAAGGGAGTGAGAGAGAAGGATGTGTGGCAGCATTTTGAGGAATATGGCATGCATACGATGAAGAAGCAGGCATGTCACACACTGGCTGTGAAGCTGCAGCAGACTGTCGAGGCAGTTCTATGTCTCCAACCAGCAATGGCAGGCTAGTAGTGCCTAGGTGATATCGCAAATCCAAAAAGCAGGTGTACGACATACCTTTCATTTAATTGACCTCTGTGTCCCAAGACACATACAGAATGGAGCATATTTTATGATGCTTTCATGGAAAACGTAGTTTCTGGTGTTAAATAGGATGGTGTTGAGGTTGGTTGGGTACACAGAAGTTCCATGTGCTGTACCATGTTTCGGAAAACATTCCCTGGGATCATAGATCCTTAACATACCTGACTTGGCTGTATTAAGCATTTCTGCTCTAATAAAGATATCTTTCCAGGGGCTGACCCAGTGGCACAGTGGTTAAATTCACATGTTCCACTTCGGCGGCCCGGGGTTTGCTGGTTAGGATCCTGGGTATGCACCTACGCACCACTTGTCAAGTCATGCTGTGGCAGGCATGCCACAGAAAATAGAAGAAGATGGGCACAGATGTTAGCTCAGGGCCAGTCTTCCTCAGCAAAAGGAGGAAGATTGGCAACAGATGTTAGCTCAGGGCTAATCTTTCTCAGGAAAAAAAGAAAGATGTTTCCTTATTTTTCTCACTAGGAGTACTGACATTCAAAACAAAGAATCAAGGTGGACAGAGCACAGAGTCCTAGACTACAGTTCTGCCCTGGATTCAAAAACAGTTTCTCCATTGGAAAATCTGATGTGCTACTTGCTAAATAATTAAAGAATAGAGGTTATCAACCAGAGAAAAAGGTTCTGTCCACGTTGGGAGTTTAAAAGGCTCTTACATTTTAGCAAGTACTCTAAATTATACATGGTATTGGAAGAGAGAAATATCACTACTGATAAAAAATAACACAAAATCCAAATATTCAAGTATGCTAATTGTGTCAGAGACCGTCAGCTGCCTACCTGAAAATCCCTTCTTCCATTCCAATGATATGTCGGTGGAATTACTGTACAGGATTTATCGAAAGCCTGGGGAAAGAGAGCCAACTCAAAGTGCTCTGTTAGCTCTTCTGCCTTCCCTTTTTTCCTAACCTCCAGCTGGATATGATGACATGAACTCCAGCAGCGAGCTTGGCCTACTTGAGAGTGATAGCCATGTGTCAGGAAGCAGAACACCAAGAAAGAAAACCAGCCCTGGACTGCTTCTCTCTAGAATTCTCACATATGAGAAAGAAATAAACTTTCCAATTTAGGCTGCTGTTATTTGGGAGATTTTCTCATATATAATTAGATAGCATATGAATTTATTCAGAGTCTGCTTCCAATCTTAGACATCTAAGCCTATAGATGAAATCTACTTTTTTGAACCAAAATTCCCACTTTATATAAAAATGGCTTTTTTAATTGGACAGTGAAGGGAAAAGATGTCCCAGGTGGTCAATCATTCAATACAAATATTTCGTTAACTAAAAAAAGAATGTTTAAGAGTAAACTCAATTTATTTTTGCTATGTCAATACAGAAATAGATGGTTGAGGAAATCACTGAAGATTCTGACTTCTCAATCTTCTCATTTTATAATGGGGATAATACTGACCTACCTCATGAGCACATGCAGAGGATTAAATAATTAGCAATTGTCAACCAACATGAAAATATAAATTTTAAGAAGCAATAAGACTTTTCATTAAACTATGCTATGCTAGTAATTTCTTCCTTCGCTGGAGAAAATTTACATTTGATAAGCACCAAAGGCTCATAGCATAATAAGAATAAAACTTAAATGGAAAATTAAGTCTGAAGACACTTCATGACATTTTAACAAAAGCATTAAGGCAAAAGATGCTACTATCAAACGTAGTTTCCTGGAGACAGGCTCAATGCGTTTCTGATGAATTAAGACATTTCATGTGGTAGTCCGTACTGGTTATGTTATTTCAGAAGAGTATTCTAAAGTGCTGCCACAACCTAACTACCGTCTCAACAGTTGTTTACAGATTCTACCCTACTTAACTCTTATCAAGCTACTCATAGGACAACCTAAAGAGGAAATAGATTTCTTTCCTGCTTAGTAACTAACCTCTTGGTTACATTGTCTTGTGCACACCGACAGCACTTTTTACACGCACTGTGCCCTGCTTGAACTCTTGAACAGGCTGAGTGTGCAACTTGCAGTGACACAATGCTACTGCTTATGAAATTATTTTCTGGATGAGATAGCAAAATTTTAACTCAAAGTCTTTTTATCCATCAGCCGTTCCCTACTTAGGATGCTCTATCTTGCCTACCATCCCCTCTCCATCCACTTCCAATTCATTTCCTAATGATCTCTCTGGGTGTAGTTCAGCCCTGGTCTCTTCCACAAGGCCTCATCTACCAGCTCCTGCGCACACTTACCACTCTCTTCTTTGAACATTCAGAGAACTTATCACTCACGTCAATAATTCTGGCATTTAATGATATACTGCCATATTCAATATTACCTTCTCAGGTACATGTATTTTGTTCCCCAAGTGCACAATAAGATCTTTTGCAATAGGGTTCATGACTCACATTACTTCGTACCCTCACAATGCATAGCAGAAGATGTGAATATAGTAAAACCTCACTAACATGTATGCATTAAGAATGTTGCTTTAACATGTTTAGCACCTGCAAAAATAGTCTACAGTCTTTACGATCATTTGTTGCACAAATGCATTTCTTTAGGCTCTATTCCCCCGGAAAACAAAAGTACGAATCTCCCACATTTAAATGAACTCACTTAGACAAAACGATTTTCCAAATCATTGATCACCTGAATCTCTATTACTGCTAGACCAATTTCATGACACGCATGCCCACTAAAAGCAAAGAAAAAATATTTTTAATTGCACTAAACTAAACTTTATATTTTATAATTTTGAGCTAATTCACAAAACCAGGGAAAATTTCTTTTAAACGTTCTAAAAGATGCATGGGAGAATTCTGTGTCACTAAATAAATAAGCTACGAGTATACCATTTTTCAATGATACCCACAGCACAACTATCTTCTTGTACTTACAGAGGCAAGAGTGCAGTCCAAAAATTTATGTCAAGGCTTTAATTTTTAATCTTCTGTATAGAAGGAACTTAGAACAAAATGTTAAATAGATACAGAGCCTTTCTTCTTTTATCTCAAAATATGATGTTCTCTAGTCTGTATAAATCTAAACATTAAGGTCTTACTAGAATGGTGCTAATCATACTTAATTAAACTAATTCTTATTTTCCCCATTTGCCCCATTCCCCCTAGCATCAATCATACATTATTCTCTTTTGAATTTTAAAAGGGGGAGAATTTACGACTCAATGCCAAATATTAACTCACACTAACTCTTTCAAAACCTCTCAGGATTCTGGAAGACATTCAAATCTGGAATCTGACTCATGTGAGTTATTCTTAAAGGAATCATTACCACCTTTAATAATACTAATAATTAGTTTATGGTGAGCATTCACTGTGCCAAGCACCTTACTAGGATGATACATCTATTATCTCATTTAATCACCACAACCCTATGAGGTAGGCAATATTATTACCTTTTTATGATTGTCCCTACTTTACAGATAAGGAAATTTTAGACTATAAGTTTAAGTAATCTGCCTAAGGCCACACAGCTAGTTTTGGGAGAACTGAGATTTGCATTTTGGTTGGCCAGGTGCCAGAACCCACCCCTCTATCCATTATACTGACATCTCTACTAGTCCCATTAACCACGCAATTCTCTTCACTCATTTTAACATTTTGAAGTTTTGTTAATTCATCTTTCCTTTCAAAGATTGGTAAGAATTAATTACTACTGAATGATTACATTGATTTTTTAAAGCTAATGGAATTTTTAATGAAAATAATACTAACGGAGATGATGGGAAACTGTAAGTCTGAAAACCAGCCATAAAAGCAGCCCGTTAAAATTTACAAAATGGTCACAGATTTCAAAAAATGAAGAGTAAAATTAAATCTTCCCGATCATTTCTTTTTGGGGGCTGAGGGGGTGCTGTTGGGCATAACCAATAATTCCTAAGTAATAAGATTTCCCATAGAGATGGACCTTAGTAGGCATATATTGTTTTTACAAGAAAAAACCCACTGCTCTAATCCTGTGAGAACAAAGTACTCTTCTTAGCATCCATTTGCTGGATTTCAATAAGGCATTAAACCTTGCATGTCAAAATTCCTCATCATGAAAGAAAAGAACACCAGCCAGCCTTAATGCTTTCATACACCTTGATTTTCAGGGTGTCATTTCCACTTGCTATAACAACCCCAACTACAAGGGGCCTTATATCCAGCAGCCAAAGTTTGACTTGTAACCAACTTGAGATGAGGGGATTCTTCATTACCAAAACGAGGCGGGGAAACAAAAGCTGGATCAGAAACAGTGTTACAAAATATAGGTAAGTTGGGGGAGAAATTTAGGTAATTGACAAAGGGAAAACTAAACCACAAGTCAACAAAATAGGAAGTATCCTAAGTGGCCTAACGTCCCTGTTTGGGTTCTGGCCTACACATACAATTGCTGTTGTAAACAATTCTAGCCAGGAAAGTATCTCAAATTTAACATGGGCAAATGTGGACTCACCATCCTACCTTCCAAACCTGCTCCTTTCTCATTCCTGGAGCAGGTGATGGCCACCCAATGCACCTGAGGAATTCAGAGACTAGGGGCTGATTCTCAATCTTTTCCTTGTTCTCATGCTCCTCACCTAATCAATCACCAGATCTGCATGATTTCATCTTCAGAATATTTAGTGAGTTTGCCCCTCCTCTCCACTCCTATGACCACTGCGCTTCTCTTACTAGCGCAATCACAAGAGTTGCCCATCTGGAATCCCCCCACCCCAACCCCCACGCCTAATTTCTCCTCTAATCTACTCTCCACATGGAGTCCAATCCGAACATGTTATTCCCTGAATAAAACCTTCAACGGCTACCCACTGCCTAAAACAGTAATTATCAAACATTCTTAAACTTCTAAACTCAATATTCAAATGAAATCTTACCTTAATAACTAGTACATAAAACAATTCCAGCCTGGGCTGTTCTGATTGCAGGGCATGGAAGATGCCCACTAACTCAACTCCCTACCTCCATGCTTACCTGGCTGGTATCTGTGAGGTTCCTCAAAACAGCTTGAAAAGCACAGGCCAGAGAATCAAGTTTAAGTTCTTAGGATGGCCTCACATGGCCAGACCCTACCTTCCCTTCCTGGTTCATTACAGTAACCAGCCTTCAAGATAGCCCCCAGGGATCCCCATCTCCTGGTACACATGCCTTTGTGTAATTCCCTCTCATATCATACTAGTCTGTATGACCAATAATAGAATATGATGGCAGAAGTACTGGTATGCCGCTACCAAGATTAGGTCATAAAAGCTTTCACCTCTCCCTCTCAAATTACTTGTTTTCAGGAAAGCCATCTGCCATGTTGTAAGCTACCATGTTGTAAGCTATAGAGAGACCCATGTGGTGAAGATCTGAAGACTCCAGTCAGTAGCCATGTGATTGAGCTTGGAAGTGGATCCTCCAGCCCCACTCAAGTCTTCAGATTAACTGCAGGCCGGGCTAACACCTTGACTGCAACCTCATAAGAGACTCTGCACTACCATCTCTCAAGTAAGCTGCTCCCAGATTCCCAACCTACGGAAACTCTAAGATAACACCTGACTGTTGTTTAAGTTAAAAAGTCTTAGGGTAATTTATTACTCAGGAATAGATAATATATTCATATTTCTCACTAATTCCCTCTCTTGGACTTTTTCCTCTAGCTTAAAATTGCCCCAGCAGAAACTATGCTGTTTCATATCTCTCATCTATTCTTCTTTATCTTCTATCTGCCTGAAATGTTCCCCTCCCACCTTTCTTCGCCTAGCTAACTCTTGGTTATCACTAAAGGCATCACGTACTCCAGGAAGACATCCCTGAAGATCCAAGTTGGGCTCAGTGACTCCCTTTCAACCACTTTTCTCTCAGAAGATCCTGGGCCCTGTCTAGGACTTATTGGACAAAAAGTAGGATCTTGATAAATGTTTATTGAACTGAATTGCTGATAAGTGCATAGTAGTATTTGGGAAAACAATCTACTGAGAGATGCTATTCATGTGACTATGTCTGCATGGTCTTAGTGTAGCAAGTAATGGTGACAAACTTTTCACTACATTAAGCTAAACTGCAGTATCTAATCAGTGTAATAACATTTGTATTAACAAACACTTGTCAGTTTTTAACTGGTGTACCCAGGAAGAAAGCTATCACTATTTAGTTGTTTGGCACCAACTTAATTTCCACCTATGAGTGACCACTAGCAAAAGTTAAGGCAAAGTATGGTCCTTTGCTCTTTGGTAGGTGCTGGGACAAATGAATCGAAAGGGCAAGCAGTCTGGCTGAGGAAAGAAGTAATGGAAGGAGGGAGAAATAAACAGGTGGGGAGGAGGGGCTGTGTTTAGCTGTGCTGTTTGCCATCACTTCAGGCCAAATGACAAACTAGTATCGAAGCTCCAAAAGAAGCTGCACTTAGATTTTCCACAGGCCAGAGAAGGTGTTACTAAGAAATGGTAGAATTTGGAAGATTGTAGCCCATCTCCCAATACACAGAGGTACCTTGGTGGAAAGACAAAAGGAAAACACAAACCAATGGGCAAAGTCTTACAACCTAAAAGATAAAGCCCTAGGAAAGGAAGAAAAGCAAAAGGATGGTGGGGAGGGGAGAATGCTCAATTATAGGGAAAGAATATTTGGAAGAACAGGAGAAACAAAGGAGCAAGTCAAATGTTAGCTCTTAGATAAAATTTTAAATCTTTCCTTTTGAGTGCGTGATAATACATACATAATAGTTAATACAAAATACTAAACCAGATCAGATAGTCACAGAACGTTGCTTTCTGATACCTAGTATAAAACATTGGTGAAATATTGCGCATAGAAAATAAAATTACATGTAGGAAATACTAAGTATATAACAGATTTGACAAATTTCTTTTCAAAAAGATTATAAAAGCCTTCTCAATTGTCAACTTGATAATTATGATGGAGAAAATCTGTACAAATTAAACTGTAAGAGTTAAGTTGAAAGGCAATATGAGTAATAAAAATATACACTTTAAATAATTTGCAAATTAAAAGAAAAAATGTTTTCTTCAAACAACAACAAAAATACACCTTAGTGTTTGAATGTATAAGTGTCTTTTCTAACAGATTATTTCTTTTAAATCATTTTAACAATGATCACCTTTTCTGTGGAAAGCCTTATTTTGCAAGAATAGAGATAGGTAAATTGGTAGCCGCTCTTCTTTTTATTTTCTGCATTTGTCCTCAGCTCCTAGTTTACAGAAGATCTGAATATCTGCCCCGTGTTCCAATATCTCCCACATCAGAAACCCAAGAGCTCTAGTGTCATTAAAATGGGCACAAGTCCAAGAAAACCACAGGAGATAGACCAGCCTTCACTGTGTAGATAAACTGACAAGAAAATGCCCATTTCTCAAAACTAAATGGAATTTTTTCTTGGAAAATAGTTCAGTGGACATACATACTGTAGGCATCCGAATATTAATTATGCATTTCAAGGTTAAAGTTAATGAAGCTCATCAACCCAATCATCCTTGTCTACATTTTTATTTAGTCACCAGGGGGAGCTCATACTGCTCTGTGGGTAGATAAGTACAAGAGTCAGATTTTTTAAAGGGGGAAAAAATTAAATCAATGTGGCAATAAATATAATTCAAACCTGGTACACAATGTCCATAGGCAAACATATCACACATGCAAAAGAAGAATTAGGTATATATAATTTTTTTTTCTTGTTAAACAAAGAAGTTAGAAAAAACTAAAAGCCATCAATTAGTAGAATCTTGCTGTGCTTAACAGAGGACATACATAAACCCAGTCATTTATGGTTGTCTTTGGTCCTATTAGGGTCTTACTCACGATCCAGATTTCGTACATTTGTCCATTTGTTGTACTGACCCTGTTATTTTCTTGGTTTGAAGTGCTACTACGATTTTACATTCCAACAACTAATCATTTGCTCAAAAATATCCCATATAATTACATTATAATTATACTGAAACAAATGTTTCTTTATCCTTTGCTTCAAATAGCTCCTTCTGTTCCAAATATATTTTTTAGCACTTTTAATGTGTGTTCAAAGAGTTCTACCCAATAATCTACTTAAATTCATTCTACAATTCACCCAGGAGACAGAATCTCTTTAAACTTTGAGAAGCTCCAGTTGGAACAAAGAGGGGAAAAGGGTTCAGAGTTTGTGGAATAATCACCGCTAATCGATCAATTTCCCCTGAAGGTAAAACGGAAAGAAAGGAGGAGTGAAGAGTTCCAGTCCAATTCCTTGAAGTTTAAAGGAACTAAGCCCTGAGGCACAGTGTAGACTGATTCCTGCCTTCCCCTACCAAGGCCTATTAAGAGGTCATAGATCTCTGTGACACTGCTGCCAGTCCCCAAAGACAAGATCCCCAGTCATAGACTTAGCACAAAGAGAAAGGATAAGGAAATAGTCTACTTTTAATAGCAATTCACTACCTTATAAAGGAAGTAGATAGCAGTCACAAGCATCTTAAAAAGGGTAATATATAAAAAAAAAATTAAGTGCAGTCATGAAAAAAAGTAAAAATTCAATATCTTAAGTTTTATCATATTGAATGTCATGTTTAAGAGTAGGCTATATGTGGCAGAGTCCTGGTGTGCACACGACTGTATCCAAATAGCTAAACATTGGCCTGCTCATAAAACAGACTGAACGGCTGCAGAGGGTCTAAGAAATAGTCGGTCTCTTTTAATTCATCATCCCCACAAAAGAGGCCCCACTGTTTCCACATCCCAAATACAGCCCTTCATTTATAATTTTTACACTTCTCCACAGGGACAAACTGACAGCTTTAATTACCATCGATGACCATCAAGGACACGGTGGAAATTCTTGAAGATATTCTCCCATGGTTTGTGTTCTTGACATTTTATTTACAATTTTTGGCAAATAAATCCTGAAACCACAGAATTAGATGATTATATATTCATTATCAATTATACAACTAAGGCAAAGCCATTTATCTAAAACAGTTGTGGTTCCACAAGACATCCAAAGCTAACATTTTGTTATACACAGACAAATAATGCTAATTTTCTTCTTGAATTCTATTCATTTCAAAATGCTAATTTCAAAAACCTCAAATTAATCAAGGAGCAGGTAATTTGCAAATACAGTTATAGCTAGTACAGGATCTTCTCCACTTAAGTTTTACTTGTAAAAAACAAAGTGAAAGTGCCTACTTATTTTCTATTTTTAGGAAATTTCATCCTTCAGGAACTTTCCATTCATAATCAGTAGCTTTCTTGCAATTCACAAGTTATTAAAGCAGGCTGAAAGTAAAAACACCTAATTTTAAAAGGCACATCGAAAATACAGAGAAATGTTTCTTAAATTACTCCTTCAACATTCCAACTGCTTAATTTTAAAAAATTAATACATGTAATAATTCATCGTTCATAGTGGGAAAATGTAATTCATCAGTACAGTCCTTTTATAGCTTTCAATTACAATGCCCAAAAGCATTCAAAGAGCACCAAAAGAAAATGGACCTAAAAATGATGATTTCACATCCACGTTTTGGTAGAGAATTTCACAAACAAATATAGCAAAAAGA
The DNA here is from genome assembly GCF_041296265.1 of Equus caballus. Classification (NCBI taxonomy): domain Eukaryota; kingdom Metazoa; phylum Chordata; class Mammalia; order Perissodactyla; family Equidae; genus Equus; species Equus caballus. The sequence goes on from NC_091691.1 coordinate 55,345,854, forward strand.
GAATGGTAGACTAGGTACTAACAGTGAAAGTTCTGCTGTAGCCAAATCAATGTGGAAATATCACAGCTTTTGTAGCTGGTAATAGTTTAACTGTCCCTTCCTTCAAAACCAGAAAAGGAGCTCACTCAGCCAACAGCTCGGAGGTTGGAACCAATTATGGATGATTGCTTCTTCTCTGGTAAATGCATAGAAGAACTTACTCACGGCCCTGCCAGACTAAGAAAATGACACACTCGGCCTCACCACTTTCTCTAAATCTGAGAGGAACAGAAACTGGGTGAGTTGTTTTTCATATGATGAAGTAAGTGGTAGTCAAAAACAGCAGTCTCTGAAATATAGGGTACATATCCTAGGGTAGAGAAGATATTCGGAATATTCAGGAACCAATCAGAACGGACAAGATCCATAAACAGCCTCCAGAAACAAATGAGACCTTCCTGAGAGCAAGAAGATAAGCAGGACCCCTGTCAACCCGGGAGCCCTGGCTTTTCCATTCCCCTCCCGCATCTCAGAACAGAGTAGCTGACCGTGCCCAGTGAAACAGGCTGACGGATCACATTTAATGTTAACTAATCTAATCCACACAAAATCCTCACATTTTGACAACAGATTTTAAAAGTTTTCCACAAGGAAACTGCAGGATTGACAGCTGAGCACAAGTAGTAATCAACAAGAAAATGGCAAATCTGGCCATTCCACTCCTGTAAAAGCTCTTTATCAGCCACCATATGAAGGAGGGGGAAGAAAGAAACAATTTAATCAGATCTGACCAAAAGTTGGCAAAACAAAACTGAGACTATCAGGAAAGTTCTTTGAAATATGGGCTTATATCCACCACCAATAATGATGAACCTCATCGAGAAGTGTAATAACATATGTTCTCTCTGGTGGCTTTGTGAGACTGCTTTTTTAGCTCTCACAGTCATTAAAATGAATTGTCAAAAGAAATGAATCTAGACCAGGACTTCAAAACAACATAAATTTATTTTAAAAACTTGCTTATTTCATCCTCATTTTTCAATTTCTATTTTTGTGAATGCTGTATAATACATGTATCTATGTAATGTATTGACAAATACACATAATAAAGACCCTTACTAATTTTTTTTAATCAAAAAGTTTGGGGGCTGGCCCGGTCGTGCATAGTTAAGTTTGCACATTTGGCTTCGGCAGCCTGGGGTTCGCCGGTTCAGATCCCGGATGCGGACATGGCACCACTTGGCAAGCCATGCTGTGGTAGGCGTCCCACATATAAAGTGGAAGAAGATAGGCATGGATGTTAGCTCAGGGCCAGTCTTCCTCAACAAAAAGAGGAGGAGTGGCAGCAGATGTTAGCTCAGGGCTAATCTTCCTCAAAAAAAAAAAAAGTTTGGAAACCACTGGCCTAAAAATTAAGAAGCAGGTGGAGAAGGGGCTGGGGAACGGAATTGATGGAGGCCACAAAACTGCACTTTGGGGACTTCTGGGTATTTACAGAATGAATTAGGCTAAAAACTAAAAAAATAGTTTAGATAGGAAACAAGGAATTGATCAAAATGGAGGGAAAGAAGAAAATAAAACATATAGCCTATTAAGCCTAACTGAATATAGAAATAAACAGTTGATATATAAATCATTAATAACAAAGTATGAATAATGAATAGAAATTAATATAAATATATGTAAGTTATAATGCCTTAAGCCTAATTGATATAAACTAAAAAGTTAAAATATCACATTTATTTCATGTAATTTATTTGAACTAATGATTTGAAAAGGAAGACAGCCAAGAAAAGTTCTAAGAACGGTTTCAATATGCTTCTATGAAAACGATGCTTCATTCCATAAAAAACACTCATTTCCCTTATTTCCATTGCCAATAGAACTAAGTGTTAGGGTACTTGATTGTCGAGTGGAACCAACCAGTCTTTAATTTACCACAACCATGCAACACATGTACAATCACTTTCACTTTTTAAAAAAATTCTTTGGCTAAAAAAAAAAAAAAAAAATCCAGATGTCTAAAAGTCTTCAGTTCAGAAAAATCGACGTGAAGCTTCCAGGAAGTCTCATAAGTTTTAAATCAAATTAAGTGAACCTACTATTTTATACCACGGCATAGCATCCACTCATTGATTCACTTCATTTTCCTCAAAAATGTGAACCTTTACAGTAATAATATTTGTAAAAGAGCCACAAATCTATTAGGGCTTTATAAATCTGACCTACAAACACATTCTCCTAAAGCAGAGCAGCCTTGCTCTCATACATATCTCTGCCTGCTCATCTTACCCACAGCACGGTGGGCCAGAGGGTTAAAAACTAATACCAAGCTATTTAGTTTTTCTCTGCATTTACATCCAGGCAATTCACATTAATGATGTGAAAGAACACTTAGACAATTCAAGTCCACAAATTAGCAGGAGAGAAGAGAAAAATGACTCGGAACAACAAGCATACAGTATTACCAAATGCACTTTACACATTTATCCTGTTAAGTGTAGCTTAGTTTTGATGATTTACAATGCTAGTTCTTACTCAGTTTTGTAAGCATAATAAAGTCTCCGTAATCTCAGCCTTCCCCATAGCACCCTGCTATTAAATCTTTGTTGAGAAGTGTGATGAGACCCCTCTGGCTTCCAGCCCTCCCCACCCCCTGAGGGAATTGGCAAGAAATGATAGGGTTGGTGGATTAGTAAAATGAGAGGTTCTCTGTGCTTTTCCTTCTTTAAATATATATTTTGATAATCTGTCTTCTGCATCAGAGAGTCCCAACAGCATTAGAGTGTTGATTTCCCTCCCTCCCCAGCCTCCAGGAAAGAGAGCCAGGCTGGGGCGAGACAGGTGGTTTCCATCTACTGCTACAACTGAAGAGTGGGATTGCACTTTTTTCTTTCACCTTTCCCCTTATTCCTTCAAGCAGGGATGATACGTAACTTATTTACACATGTTGGATTGTAGACTAGAGGAAAACTGCACCATGAGACAAAGAAAAAAGAACTCATTTTCCTGAGTGCCATCTTGTCCCCTGCTCTCCTCGTTCCTTCCTGGATCGGGCAGGATGCTTGTCCAGAACAGTGCCCACATCCAGAATACCCCTCCCTGCTGGACTCCGTGAATCATGTTTGTGACTCCTAGATCTCTAGGTCCCCTGCCAGATCTACTGTCTGTGAGTTCAGTCTTTCTAGGTTTCTGATACCTACTCAGGAACCGACCCAGGCATACTCGATTGATGAGATGACTTTAAAATCTGGGTCTAGAATTGATCACCTTACTCCATATTTGACCTTCATCTCCTAAGGCCTGGTCTAGTCTGAGTCTGGGCTCACTTGGCAAAACTATACCAGGATTTGAAGACTTCTGAAACAGAGTGAATCAATTTTCACCCAGGCAGACTCTCCAAGGAATGCACCTTACCCTTGGGGATGAAAGTCACCAAAGGAACAGATCTCAAGTTACCAAGAAACTTTCAGTTAAAAGATGGGAAGAATCTCAAGGCAGGGTTCCTACCAGCTCTCCCACAACAGAACTACCCTGAGTAACTCCCACAGGGGTCAGACCATAAAATACCTCAGTTTTCTGTTATTTTGCAAAACAACAAGTTTTAAGATTTCTTTCTCTTCTAATTTTTCTCTATAGTTAACCCTCCATTACACTACTCAGAATTCCCTCTTTCTTCATACAAATCATTCGCCAAAAAGTCCTTAGGCTATGATCTAGCTGGGTAGGACCAAACACGTAAGTAAAGACTTCAAGATTAATAAAAAGGAAGCCACAGGAGCAAAGAAAACAGTTAAGAAAGCAGCAAGAGACTATAAAATAAAGAGAAAGGAAGAGGAGAAATATGCACAACAAGGAAATTAAGAGTCTGGGGAAAGGATAGGAATCAAAGGAAAATTAGCAAAGATACATGTGGGGCTGGATGAAGTTAAAAGACAAAAAGGAAAAAGAACAAAAGAAAGAGTAAAACTAAGAGGAGAAAAAGAGAACAACTAGAAATATTCTCCTTTGCTAAACTAGCACTTTGTCCAGCAGGGGAAAAATAAAAAAAGAAGCACCAAGAAAAGAATTAACTCAAGCAACAGGAAGCAAAAACTGGAAGAGTGTCACTCCTGACTTACACTAAAAGGTTTTAACCGAGAAGGAAGGTAAAAGCATCATAGTACTTTTTTAATTAAAATGCTTCCAGTGTCTTTAATCCTTTCCAAATTAGAAAGCAGGGTACTGTAGGCCAACTGCAGGTTCAACTTTAACACCTTCAACAAAAGTGAACGATTCCTGATTTTGTTTCCCCCCCTTTTTGCTCTCTCCCTGATCCTCCACTTCTGCTTTTTTTCATCAGTCTACCGGCCTCCCCAAGAAATCATCCTGAACAACAATACACAGGACCAAGGCCCAGCAGACGTACTTTTTCTGAAATGTGTTTCATTAAGTCACAAATAGGGCTCTGTTTTCCTACCTTTGATTAAAATGTTGTGGTATATGAGCACAAACCAGATTCTCTGCTTTTAAGAAAGCTTAAAATCAAAAGAAGCCAAATATTTTATTAGTGTTTGGGGTTTTTTTAAATTATTTTTTTACAAAAAACAGTATTTAACCTACAAATATTATCTTTACCATGTGACGTGCTGAAAATCCAGCATTTCCTGCACTGATATTAAAGTTGTTTCATATATAAGAGAATATATATTGTATAATATACGAAGTTGTAAAGGAATACAGTCTTTTCTATTTCATAGAGCTGAGCATAAAGATAACTATATGGCAGAAACTCAATAAAAAGTAAACACTAAATAGAATTTGAAGCTTATTTAAAAATCCATTCTTACCTAAGGTAAGATTTCTTGCTAGTATAGTATATACTGCCCATGTCAGTCAAGTTCCCAGGTCGTTACCCTAAAATTAGTGATGAGTAGAGTTTCCTTTAAAGCATCAGGTATTCCTCTGAAAATAGAATCTTACTAAGGGTCTACATTTAATGGGATTTCAAAAAATTATGCATTCTAAGGGAAAAATGCATTAAATGAAGTCAATTAAATGTATATGAGCTAGAAAATGCAAATAAGTCCACAAAGAATACCAATACACACCCAACAGAATGCTAAAATTAAAAAGACTGACAACACAAATGTTAGCAAGGATGCACAACTGGAACTCTCAGAAATTGCTAGTGGGAGGGTAAAATGGTGCAACCACTTTTGGAAAAAAGCTCAGAAGTTTTCCATATAGTTAAACATATCCTACTACCCAACCTCATGACCCAGCAATTCCACTCCTACTTGTTAACTCAAGAGAAATAAAACACATGCCCACAAAATGACCTATATAGGAAGGTTCACATCAACTTTATTCATAATAATCAAAAACTAAAAACAACCAAAATGTCTACCAATAGGAGAATGGAAAGCAACTTTTGACATATTCATATGATGGAGTACCACTCAGCAATAAAGAAGAACATATTACTCATATACACAACATGAATCAATCTCACGGACTTTATGCTGAACAAAGGAAGCTGGACACAAAAAAAGAGTACATACTGTCTAATTGCACTATCAGAAGTTCTAGAACAGCAAAACTAACTTATGGTTAAAAAACTTAAAAGCTGGTAACTCCTGGTGAAACATTATTGATTGGAAAGGGGTACGAGGGAAATTTCTAGGATGCAGAAAATTATCTACATCTTAAGAAGGATATGGGTCACACGGGTGTATGTATTTTGTCAAAATTCAACAACTGTATCCTTATGATTCATAAAATTCACTATATATGAATGTTACATTAAAAATTATAGCATTAATAATTATAAACAACTATTACCCTAGTTAGTTGGTCTGCTTATCATGATGGTATGAGTAAGCAATTCTGAAACTACTTAATGTATATTCTAGACTCAAGCAAATGAGTAGACGTATTGAGGATGAAGGAAACTAGGTTTCTCACTGCTAAAAAAGGTAGTAACAAATATAGAAAGGAAAAAGACTGGGAAGTATCTGAAATGTCAGATTGAATTAGGAGGTATTTCCTAATTCATTTCCTAATTTTGTCTGCTGACAGGGTCTATAATCAATGATACAACTAAAGCAACGAGCACACAAAGTGCCTATGTCTTGGTTTCTAAACACCTTTGTCCTCTTAAAGGAACCAGGACTCCTCGGAAAAAACGCTGATTGCAGGACTGGGACAAGAACATGATGAGCCTGGAGCATCTGTTTGCAGTAGAAACTAAGTAAGACCTTGAATAATCATGGAGACATATTAAACTAACAGGATCCAGTTTGAAAGGACTCCCATTGACTAAATCTTGGGCAATCTGGGCATCAAAATAATCATAGTAGTGAATTATGACCCACTGAATAAAATAAAAATCCAAAAGCCATGGTGATATGAATAAACAAATAAACGAATAAGACAGGAAATTATAGTAGAAGGTCAACTAATAAATACAGAAATTAGGGAGTTAAAATGGATGTTTTATGAGAATGAGGATATTTACATAGTGGCAAAGTATCTTCCCACAAATTACTTATTACTTACAAAGGGAAAACAGTAACTTTACAATGAAGAAAGTTGGTGAAACCAACTTAAACAAGTATTCACTGTTAACATCATCAACACTGGGATAAATCAACATCATGTACTTCCTGATCTGGTGCAGTGAGAAGGGCACAACATCACTTTGGTGGTGGAATATCAAAGTGTATAACCTGAATTTAATCATGAGGCAACGTACATGAGACAAACTGAAATGTACATGGGCAGTCCATAAAGTACAGTCATGCTTAACGACAGAGATGCAGTCTAAGAAACGCATCGTTAGGAAATTTCATCATTGTATGAACATTATAGAATGTAGTTTCACAAACCTAGATGGTATAGCCTACTACACACCCAGGCTATGGGTGTACTATAGTACTATAGTAATATATATATTACTATAGTACTATAGCATGGTACTAGTCTTAGGAGACCACTATCTTATATATGCAGTCCATCGTTGACCAAAATGTTATGTGGCACATGACTGGAACTGGCAGGTTCTCTTCAAAAGTGTTATAGTCAAGAAAGACAAAGAAAGACTGAGAGATCATTCCAGGTGAAAGGAGGCAAAAGAGACATGACAATTAAATGTTATATATGATCCTGAACCAAGGATGAGAAAAAAAATCTATATAGGTCATTACTGGGATGACTGTTGAAATTTAAACATTGATTATGGATTAGATAATAGTAATCTACGGTGTTAAATGTGAACTTCTTTGATTTTGATAAGAGTGCTGTGGTCATGTAAGAGAGTGTATTTGTTTAGAAAATACACAGGGTATATTTTAGAGTGGTGTGTTGTCTCTACCCTTTTCTCAAATGATTATAAAAAAAATTGATGAAAGAGAGTCAATGATAAAGTAAATGAGGTAAAATGTAAATAATTGGTGAATCAGATAAATAGTACATGGGAATTACATGTACTATTTTTGCAATTTTCCTGTAAGTTTAGAATTGTATCAAAATAAAAGTTACCAAACACCACAAAAAATATGTACATGGCCAATGTTTATATAAGCTACAACAAGTCCTAAACGTACATTCCAAAAAATGACAACGGGTTTTCTGAACGAAAGAAGATTCTATGGCCTAATAAACTTACTCACTGTAATCCCTTTTTGAAGAGTCACAGTGCACTTTAATAAAGAAGGCTATTTAACTGGATTTAATCCAAAATTTCCACAATAATCTGTTCAGGAAACCTGGTTAAAATGGAACACCTATTAAAATCTTACAAAAATATCAATATTCTGTGGAAAACAGTTGGAGAACCACTTGTCTAGTAAATACATTTCTTATACATGGTTAACTAAAGAAAGATTTGTGCTAGGAAAATAGACAGAGACCTACACACACACACATACATATACAGGAGCAGTGTCAGCTTCAAACATTAAGAGAAAAATGACATGAACCTAAAAAAAGGTATCTATCCAAAATGTCCCACCTAGCCTCATATAGTATGCTCTTGTAGGACACATTTTTAAAGAGGGTAGAAATTTGGTAAACTGAGTTTTAGTTTTATTCAGCCATTAAATTGAACTTCACGTGATTCTCAATCTGATCCCTCCCATGAACAGTATAGTAGAGTAGATTCCCTGCCTTAGTGAGGTCCTACTGTGGGCTGGCACAGTGCAAGGATCAGAGAGCACAAAGATGAATAACATACAACTCCCCCCATCCATAGGATTTCAGTCTAATGAGGGGGGGGTTGGAAAGTGAACCACATGCAGTGAGAACTCTGATATTCCAGAACAAGCATTGGACTTTATGAGAACACAAAAAGGCAGCTAATCCAGGCAGAGAAAGATCGGGGAAAGTTCCCTTGAGGAGATGACATTTAAGCTAAAATAAGTTAAGATACATGCCAATAATTCATTGCAAAAATACATGTATTTAAAATACATGCTGAAATTCTTTGAAAAAATATTCAAAAGGTTTTTTTAAACTTTATTTTAGCCACCTAATGTTAGTTCTGCACGTACATGGCATTGTGTAGTTAAAAAAAAAAATAAGAAAGAAAATGAAAATACACCCATTAGTTTTAAAATCCAGGTACAATTCAAAATCTAAGAAGGACTATGACACTGAGTTTGTCGCAAACCACCACCTCAAAATTCCTTCTAAAGCTCTTCTAGACTTACCTAGGTATTGAGTGTAGAAGTACAATAATTAGAAGGGGGGGGGGGGAGGAACAAACTGAAAAAAATCAGAAATAGAACAGTATGAGAAGACAAGAAATGCTAAGTATTGTTTACCTGTCAGCTGACATTGATTAATCTTGTGTTCTGTGATATCGCTCAGTGATTCGAACACCTGGAGGCAGCTGTCACAGCTGTGCACAGCTTCGTCTTCCAACTCCTCTCCGTCTTCCGGCCTCTTCTTACCGTCTATTGCCTCTCCATCTTCGGTCTTGTCTTCAAGTTTACAGTTGGGGTCTGAAAGAAAATCAAGTCTCTAAGTATGGGGTTTAAAGACAGGTTCTTTTAAAGTAACGTTTAATCTTCTTGCCACTAAAAACAGACACACGCTTTTCCTGAAGTTGCAATAGGAGGGCTTCCTTGCAGATTTTATTACAGAAGAACCAAAAGTTAGTCTTCCCTAAAATTTTTCAGTTCGTGATGATTGAAGTTTTTCCTTTTCTCCTCCACCATGTAGCCCTCTTTCCATCTCCTTCAAATAATTTGTCCACCTTTAATGTTAACTTGCCACTTTTTTATAGCCTTTTAGGGGTTTTTACTTAAAAGAGAGAGATAAATCACTTTTAAAATTAAACAGTCTCCAATGGAAAGGAGAAAAACACTATGCTTGAGAATTAACTCCTTTTCTGCTAAATATACTCTTTCACGGGAAATTACCAGAATTAGCCGAAAGTCTAGAATAAGCTAAGCTAATTACCATAGGCACGAAATTGACCTTTACGTAGAAACTGGTCAAAACACAGTTACCCCATTATTTGTTAGACATCGATAGCAAAATAAGCTCTACCACACAGCAAAACATTCTTACAAACACAAATTCAAGTGTAAGTGTAGTGGTATGTCTCTTGGTTTCAAAATCATCAAAAAATGAAACCAAATATGCAAAGAGCAATTATAAATTATAATCAGGTCAACAACTTGAGTCAGCATTATCAACATTAAGAAGCCCGATAGTGGGAAAACTAAAAATAATTCCATTTTAACCCTAAAAATGATACATACACAAATAGCAAGTGTGTGTGGGGGGGATGCAGAAGAGAGTTACACACATGTAATTTTTAAACTTAGAGCTCAATAAGCACTTTGTGATTATTTATGCTGTACTTTCACTCCCTGTGGACAGGTATCCCCAAACATCCTCGTGCCATGCCTCCTCTTGGCAAGAAAGCAAAGGGGGAGAGAATGTGCCTCTTTTGGAGAAATTAGGATAATAGAATCTGTGACTTAATTTACGGAACATTAATTTCTAATAGAAAAAGTCCTCCAAAGTCAGATGTACATTTTGTCTCCAAATAGAGGAGTCCATGAAATAGTTATAAAAGAGTTCTATCAAGATACCAAAGAAATATGTAAAGCATTATCTGTAGTCAAATTGTTTTAATATGCCAGGATAAGTACTTGAAATGTTACAATCAAGAATTCCCTGACCCAAAATTAGCCCAAATTTCTTAGAAAAGTCAATAAGGCACCCCACCACCATCCCGTCGTCTGAACGCGCTTTCTGCTACCTTGCATGTAACGGGCTGCTACGAGCCCTCCTTCTACAAGTCACTACGCTCCCTTTCTTTCTGGCAGTTGTTTCAAAGCCTTTCTTCACATCTGCAATAAACTGAACTATATCATCACCCTTCAAATGATTCACATATGCCAAAATCAACTTACATTTCAACATATATCATAATCTCTAGGGTTCATGCAAAAAGCAGAATTCCCATCTCAAAGAGCAAGCAGTCTTGTTTGTTTGCTTTAAAAAAAAAAAAAAAAGAATGTAGTGTTTAAGTAAATTGGTAATTGGGTTGATTTGCCATCTGGAAAATTATTATCTCAACACTCTACACAGTGCCCATTTCAATATACTGGAGTTTAGACCGCTCCTTCCTGGGGGAGTAATCACAGGATCTTTTTCGTTTGTCTTGTACTTTGCCCAGCACAGCACCGTGTCCAGGTGAGTGCTTAGTAAATATTATTTAGTGATGACGAGAAGGGAGAGGAGGGGGGTAGAAAAAAGTACATAAAAAAGTCCTTTACTGGTATTTTTTCTGTAAACAGGAACAGACCAGGTACCTGTGAATTAAAAAGCGCCTAGATGCCTACATTTTCCCAAATCGACACTATATGATCCACCACATTTGACTTTGCTGGTTTCAAACGTTTCATCCAGACCTACAGACGCAACAAATGAGTAATGCTTTAAAGATCTCCAACAAACTAAAACCAAGCATAAAATACTGCCAAAATAGAGAGTAATTCAGGAAAATAAATAGCAGTCCCAATTATGGCAAACTGGCCCCCACACCATTAAACACTTGTTGGAAGGCAGCAGGCGCACACTGAATACTGTTAGTTGTTTAGCATGAGTTTCCAGTTTCTCATAAAACTGACAGCACTCAGGGAAATGTGGGTGCTAGATCTGAATTTTAATATGATTATTTAAATGCTACACATCAAGTTTGCAGGCCTGTTTGTTTTTAAATAAGGAGACACTCTGAATACTTTAAGTAGTATGCAGAGAAAAATGATAAAAACTCACCTCCCTTATTAGTCAAGAATACGGACACTTTACACGAATCCAGTATCAAAAGTATCAAACAAATAGGAATGCATGCATGATGCTTTAGCTCTTAAAAGCTAAAGAATGACTGCAGTCCATGCTTCTGACACTATGGCTAGTTATTAAAATGAGGGTCATTTTAAGACTAATAAAAAATATTTTTGCTTCCACTTCTGCATTTACAGATAGAACCCTTCTGGGACTGAAGTCAGTCAAGCTTATTCACTTCTGCTGCAACTTTAGGATGCATGCTCCAGCCAACTGGCGAATTTGTTTTTAGGTCACCACTTAAGAGGGACCCTCTAGGGGGTGGGTGCGATTATAGCCTACGATGCCTTGGCGTAATGAGCGCTGGAATCTCGGTCTCTTTCTTTGCAAGTAGATTTTTTCCAAGCTCCACTTTCATGAAGCATTCTTTCTCGTCCATTGAAAAGATGTGTTAATACATGTTAGGGGTTTCCATTCCTAATGTCACTTGATGTAGGAAGATTTGAGAAAGCTTCCATTGTCAGCCATTCCTTTCCCACAGGTGGCTACACTTCAATAATTGCACATGGCCTTAGTTATGTAGTTTTTATAAAGTCCTTTGAGATCCAATCATAAAAAATAATTGTATTACTCTGCTAGCCATTCAAACCTCTGACTTCAACCTGAGGGGGTTATAAATGCAAGGTCCCTGCCTGTAAGTACTGCCCTGCCCCCAACACCACTGTAAGAAGGACAATTGTTCTTCCAACTCCATTGTTGTGTTCTACACTCACCCAAAGGGCAATATTGTAAATATATGCATACCCCCTGCACTGCAACTATCAACTCTGTCATAGCTGCAGGCACCTCTCTCTGTCCTTTGCCTTAAAGGATGCTCCCAAACATGTTGCCCTAAAGGATGCTCCCATCACAAATGACCTCACCTGCACAGCCAACTTTCCGGCTCATCCTTTCAAAGGGTGCTATGAAGCACTGGACTTATAGTGTTCTGACTTGGATAAAAGGCTTAATTTTGGAACAAAGACACAATTATTATTACAAAAATAAATGGCAGCTTTCTGTTTCCAATTTTGTTGACATTACTTATAAATGGAAATTCTAAAGAAGTATGCTTTTCCCCGTATTGTGTTCCCTGGCAGGTGGTTCTTTCCTTCTTCTCATCTTCCTCTTCATAAGGGTTGTTATTGCTATAACTTGGTTTAATAAAATTACAACTTAGGGGAAAATGAAAAATTGCACTGGCTTAAAAGTGTTGGAGGCAATAAACTCATGGACTTCAATTAATTTCAAGTGTGGGATCAGTTTAAGGCCAACCAGCAGAAATTCTATTCTGTCCATGTAAAAATGAGGTTTCACCACATTTACTTTTTATAACCTATATAAAAGTCAAGTAAAAGTAATGAATATCTAAAAGCCATCTCAGTGGACTGGCAAAGACTATCTGTATTCTTGAAACTCATCTTACATATTTCTCTCTGTGCTACAAGGATCCCATGCCTGATCAAAGCTAAAATGTCAAACCACTGAGAAAACAGCCCAATTTCCAATCCATTTCACTGCCTAGAAACGGACCTCCTTCCAAGCCACTTTTGCATGGAAAAGCACTGGCAAAAGAAAGAAAAACTAAGAGATCATGTGGTTATAATTATTACCAGGCAAGGAATATTTCTGCAGCTCAGTGGTAAAGTAAAACTCTGTCGCTCTCTGCTCCCAATAGTGTCCATCGCAAAACAACTGCCTCATTAAATCTCTGCAGTAAGATTAATATGCCGTAGCTGCACTACATTTATAACTTGGTACTCTATAAAAAGCACATTTAATCGTAAGAGCCAGAGCCTAGATACAAAGTATTACTATAAAAACTTCTGGCAGCGAGTACACAGAGCAGGCCCTCTGTCCTTCTTGCAGGAGATATAAATGAGGCTTTTCCTGGTGAATTCTAAGCATGAAGCCCTACCTTAAAAACCAGAGTTAGTTTTTATGAGAGTGGCAAGAAACACAAGATTCTGAGGATGATGTAAATATGAAATGCAAGAAGATTACTTAACAACTAACATTGGCAAGAGATGAATGAACCCAAAATACTCCACTTATACACACATGCAAACTTAAAACTGGACCATTTCCTAACAGTTTGTTCTCTGGTCATAGCCAGCTTTTCACCAAATTAAACAACCATGGCATGAATTACTCAATCTTAAATCAACCCACACAGTGCCAGTAAGTTCAAGAAACTACCAACTAAAAAATGTGTACTGCCTGAAAAAAAATAAGTTTTGGCTTCATTGTGATGACTATGACCTCCTGGATCTTAATTACCTAAAACTATAAAAAATAAATATTCAAGAAAAAGTGAACAACACTAAAGTACTAGTGGACTAGGAAAAATACACTGTTTTTGTTACTTTAGAAAGCTGCCTACGTTCTTTCTTCCAAGGATATCTTCTGAAAATGAAAAGAGCATTATAACCCAGTGTCTTATTTTCAGGAGCTCTATGATGAATAAGTAAACAAATAATTTATACGAATACGTTCTACACTCAAATCCCACAAAGCACTCAAAACAATGCACCTCAAGTTAACAAGTACTTTGTGCCAAATAATAATTAATTGTTCAATGCTGTTTTTAAGGTTCACCTGTGTACACACAACTAGCCTTGTAGGGCTGACTGACACGTTTAGAATTTCCATGCCTAGAAAGAAAATCAGACACTAGCAGTCTAGAGCAAACCATGTCTAACTCGCCCCTACAAGTGTGTTCAAGCCATATTCACTGGCAACAGTGAATATTTGGTTTTGATATTTTTCAACAACAGAGGAAAAGTTACCTTCAGGTGAAGAAGAGTTAACAAGGAGCAGAAAGCCTTCCTAATTTTCAAAAACCAAAAGGCGAGATCATTATTTAGTGCTTTCTGGACTCTAGATACACATTCTAACTTGAAATCCCCTAAGATGAAAACAGATTTAGGGAAAATAAATCGCACACTGTTATAAAATGGCAAGCAAGCCCTAGTGAAGGCAGGAGGCATCGCCAGACCGTGCGGCCGTCTGGCCCACACCCGCCCGCTGGTCTGCTGCCTCATTTTTTTCCTACTGTCAAGAAATGGTAAACAAACAAACAAAACAAAAACAAAGCAACTGGTGGGGCAGCCGAGGATGGGCATTCTGGAACTGTGGCCTCAGCGTGGCAGGGCAGGGATGGAGATCCCAAGCAGAGACCTGGCTGGCACTAACAGGTCCAAAGAGCTCATGTGGTCAGGGATGAAAATGTGCTCTTTTTACTTGTGCTGCAATATTTATTTTCTAACCACGCTATTCTCTGAAAGTCATTAAGTTGTTTAACAGAAAAAAGAAAAAAAACCCAAAAACGTTTTCACAGACTTGTTCTTTCCTTTGTCTATAAAATCTTCTCAGTCACAAACGATGATCTCTATATCAAACGAAATCACATAGTTGAAGTTTAGATTTCTGTGGGTTTGCTTGATTGTTCTACAGGTCTATCGCGGTCCTTGAAGACCAAGGGAAATATCACAGATACACTATTATCCAGGAGAACATGAATTTATCACCACTCTTCTATGTACAGTAATATTCCTTCTAGGAGGATGCTGAATGGGAGGAAAGTAGCCTTGGGAGAGGTTAAAAATACACACATACACGTGCACACTTTGAAATCAAACAAAACGTTTTTCCTCTTCCAATCAGAATCCTACCCAAACTTCTTTCTTCTTAGTTTCTCTTTATCTTTAACATGAAATTAAGAAGAAACGCTAAATTTTCCAACATCCATATAAAGAGTATTTAAAACATACTCCTGCCTTAAAGTCATGGAACCTTCAAATTGAATTACTCTGGCTACCTTGTCACACCGCCAGGAAACAAACCTTTATGGAGCACCTCTGCAAGAACAGGCATTTGGCGAAGAGCCTGGAGATGCCAAGTCTAGACCTGGTCCCTGTCTCAAGCAGCCTGCAACCTGCTGCAGTTTCCCAACTGGTGGATTGAAAGTGGGCTCAAGTATTCAAAGACACTCATCCTTTCAGCCCTCGAAGAGGCTTGGGGTGACTGGAAACTACAGGATTGTTACCTGTAACTCCACTTACCCAAGTGTGCCATTTAAAACTTATCATTTTTCTGCGTCTGCCACAACCTGAGGAGGAGTGGCAAGCACTAGTGCAGGGGGAGAGAGAAAGGAGTAAACCAATGATGCCAGAAGTCGGGGTAAGTACTCAGATGGAGGAGCCCACAGCCAAGGTGCACTTCAATCTGATGGAGCAGAGAAGGAAATTTTCATCCAAAGAAGAGCAGCTTGAGCTGGGGTTTTTGAGTTTTGTTTTTTTTTTTTTTGAGGAAGATTAGCCCTGAGCTAACATTGGTGCCCATCTTCCTCTATTTCATACGTGGGACGCCTGCCACAGCATGGCTTGACAAGCAGTGTGTAGGTCGGCACCCAGGATCCGAACTGGCGAAACCTGGGTCCCTGAAGTAAAAGGCACGAACCCAACTGCCGGCCCCCCGCCTGGGCCAACTTTTAAAGGATGAGTAGTACTGAGGATAAGTAGAAAATGGCTCTCCGAACAGGGGAACATATGTAAAGGCACAGATGCGTAAAACAACATGAGGCCTCCCAGGAAGTGCAAGTTCTTCTGTGCCGTTCAGATGAGGGGTGCTGGGGAGACTGGGAAGAGAGGGGAGCAGGGGCAGAGACGAGGCTGATCGTGAAGGAACCACTCTGAGCTAAATGTTCCAGCATTCACCTCCGTGCTATGAGAAGTCACTGGAGGATTTCAAGGAGAGTGACTGATCTGGTTTACATTTTAGAAAAATGCCCCACTGGTCATTGAGGGAACAGGCTGGAAAGAGTCCAGTCTTGGAAACGGAGACCAGTCTGGAGGCTATGACATACTGTAGGAAAGAAGTGAAGAGACTGCAAACTCAGTCGATGGCAGAAAGGAAGTAAGGGGAGCCACTACAGAAACACGGTCTAGCCATCTTAGGACTGATTGTGGGCGTAAGAGGGTGGGGAGCCGTCTTGGTGACTGCAGACAGCAGGCATGGTGCAGCCACTCCTCAAGATGACCTGGCTGTCTTGGTTTTAAAATGGGTGTATTAATCAAGGCTAATGACTTGCTTTTCTCACTATTTTCATGCTCAGATTTCCTCTTTTTTTCCATAATCCCAATAAAGCCAAAGCTGGAAAGAGACTAGACAGAAATATCAAAATCACACCAGGTAACTTTTTAATCTATTGCAAGAGATTTGCAAGGGCCCTAATGACACTTATTGGGATTTAAAGGGTCTTTGGTGGGACTCCTTTTGCTTTAGTCTTATTTCAAACACATACAAAGCCAAGGAAAAATAAATGCAAAGTTTGACGAGAAACAAAAACAGATATTGATTCTAATATCTCTTTCATTCTCTTTTTAAAAATATCATTAACCATTACTTCAAGTAGTTAACAGGATTCTACATACAGTTCATGATCCTTTCCACAAGACAAATAACACAAGACCATTATTTTCAAAAACATAAAACCCAAACAAACATATTAAAACATTCATTGTAGGGCCAGCCTGGTGGCATAGTGGTTAAGTTTGCGCACTCCGCTTCAGCAGCTCAGGGTTGGTAAGTGCAGATCCTGGATGCAGATCTATGCACTGCTCATCAAGCCATGCTGTGGCAGCATCCCACATACAAAATAGAGGAAGGTTGGCACAGATGTTAGCTGGGATAATCTTCCTTACCAAAAAAAAAAAAAAAAATCATTTTAAAGGGTGTAGATTTTTTGCAGCAGAAAATAGTGCAAGAAACCACGAAGAGTGATGACAAGTTCACAGGAAAAATATTAGATAGAAACAAGACTAAAATGGGTACACAAACTCAAAATCACCTAACCTAATACATAAAGAAAAAAATTACCTTGCCAAAATTTTTCTAGATGAAGGATTTACAGTGAACTCTCCAATGTCTTTTTGTTGTTACTGTTGCTATTTTGTTCTGTTTTGGGAGGGCTTCTTGGCATACGCCTTTCTTGTGCCAGATTTGAGACTCTTTAGTCTTCCAACTACCCTGATGCCTTCGTGTTCAACACTGCTGGTTAACTGTGAGGGTGCTGTTGATACATCTGAATCTCACATAGTCTCTAACTCCCGACAAAAACAAACAAAACCAACTTCTAAATCCCTATCCTCAACCTTAAACCAAGTCTCAGGAACCCTTTCTTCCATTTTATATAAGAAAAATATTACCTAAAAATATTTTTAATGTCCAGCTATACAGGTACCAATTTCTCTATAGCAAAGTGATTTTAAAATTGCTAAAAATCCACTCTGGAGGCAAACAAATTATTTAAAAATATTCACGTGTAGTCTTCAACACATAATGACCACATACACTGAAAACTGCTTCTTAGACAGGAGAACTACAATAATAAATGAAACATATTTTTGAACCTAGGATTCAGACATTTGGATATTTGGGAAAGGAACTGGTTATTTCCTCTTTAAATGTAACAAATAAGCGTCAGCTGTAGTAGCATAGCCAGGAAGCGTTATTCCACGGCAGCAAAAGAAAATCTGGGACAGAAAGCCTTGGTAGCCCAGACATCATACTTTCTGATACTTCTACCAACAGTTCTTACTTTGGCTATTTTAGATAACAACAATCCAAGTGTCACACAATATTTCTTAACTGGACACTTAAAGTTAACTATCGCAACAATTACTGAAACATTAGCTTATGGAGAAAATATTTTGTTTTGGACAAGAAACCCTTGTTTGCTGCAATGTAACAGTACTCATCTTTACATTTTTAGAAGATAAACTCCAACCTCATGTACAAAAGTCAATCCAATATGACCACTCAGTTCCCTTTACTAGGCTTTGCTTTTTGGGGAGTGAGGAGTTCCTCTTCTTAACTGCAATGATCCATTTGAAAGAGACAATTGGATTTGTCTAAAGGTTGTGAATTAAACACAACATTTTGGGTATTTACTATCCCACTAAATGGAACCATATTGTCCAGGAACATGAAAAACTTCGCTTTTTTTCCCTTTTTCCCCTTCAGCAGCTCCAACTGGTTCTCAAAGTGGGGAAAAAATTGTCATTAAAATAAAGTGGATAGGAGGCTAGCCTCTGGCCGAGTGGTTAAGTTCGAGCACTCTGCTGGGCAGCCCAGGGTTTCGCCGGTTCGGATCCTGGGTGCGGACATGGCACCGCTTATCAGGCCATGCTGAGGTGGTGTCCCACATGCCACAACTAGAAGGACCCACAACTAATATATACAACTATGTACTGGCGGGCTTTGAGGAGAAGAAGAAGAAGAAGGAAAAAAGATTGGCAACAGTTGTTAGCTCAGGTGCCAATCTTTAAAAAATAAATAACTAAATAAAAAATAAAGTGGATTGGGCGGGCCCAGTGGCACAGAGGTCAAGTTCATGCACTCTGCTTCGGCAGCCCAGGGTTTGCCGGTTCAGATCCCAGGCGGGGACCTATGTACTGCTTATTAAGCCATGCTGTGGCAGGTCTCCCACGTATAAAATAAAGGAAGATGGGCACAGAAGTTAGCTCAGGGCTAATCTTCCTCAAAAAAAAGTAAATAAACAAAGTGTAAAATATTTGAAAACAAATTTTTAAAAAATTTTTCTTTTCTTTCCTAGCAGGCACACAAATAAGTGGAAGGCTCCTGATTCTAAGAAATTATCCCATTCAGGAAGATAAGAAAGCAGTTTCTAAACAACTGCTTTGGTAACATGATGGCTCGGCAAGAAAAGAAGAAGGAAAGAAAAATTCCTATAAAATAAGGTGCATGTTTGTTGAAAGATCAGAGTAAAAAGTGAGGGTGTGATTTATGACTTATGAGCTATTATAAAATACAAGAAAATTTATGTATAATTGAAAAAAAAGAAATTCACTTTGTTCTTCTCTAGTTGGGCTAATAAATTTAAAAATACACGCAACTCTAAATGTCTAAGGTTCCTTCAGGCTGATAAACAAAATAAGAAAAGCCACACGACCAAAAATAAACTATAAAAATAGATCATTATTGATTTAGTACCATTTCTGCAACACTTTCCTTAAGGAATTTGAAACAAAGGAAATATAAGAGCATCAATTTTTAACTTTTTAACTGCACTTTTCATTTCCTAGAACACAAGTCCTTGTTTCCATATAAGTTTAATTACTGGTTTTCTTTAGATTTAGCTCAATCTCTCAAAAAATCAGATTTTAAAAATACACCTTTTCCTACAGAATGACAACCTTGCCAAACGTACATTCAATCTGCATGTATCTGCAGACCAGTAATAAAGACACCAGTGCCATTAGCATAATCAATACACAATTTACAGAGCTATCCAGATAGAACTGAAGGTGAACGCGTATGCCATTATCTTAGTAACTATAAATTAATAGTCGCTTGTGGAAATATGTCCTCACTTACATTGCTTCAATCCTGACTCGTCAAGATAATGTGAGTATATATGAAATATTTTTATAGTATGTTATATATAAACATATTTTAAATGATGACGTAGTATCAGATAATCTCCAAATATGCACAAGGTAAAATCAACTAAATCATTCACATATACGGGATAATGGCTAATAAATAAATAACCATATTTAATCATTTTGCTTTTTTACCACGTGATTTAATAAGCAGAAAAAAATATGGATATACACATATATAACATTCAGAAACAATTTTCAGTGAAGATAAGTAGGGGAGGAGTATGTTCTCAGATGGTGAGTCAGAAGGTCTCACTCTATTTTCTTAAAGAAACTAATCTGGTCAATTCTTCTACTTGCTGCTTGTAATTTTTAAAAATCCAATCCTTTAAAATTTTATATTTAGCCAACACTACAAAAAAAGTACATGCTGTCTCTGAAATACCATCTATAAGGCATCAGAATTGCAGCCATTTTTTTCAAGAACTGTGATGGGTTGTGCCCAACTCCCTCCACAGATGACAACAGGTGTGTCCACCTCATCACAGCAAGAAAGAAAATTTGTATGAAAAAGTGATATATTTCAAATGAAAGAAAATAGACCTTGCTTCAGGATGGGTACCTCCCAGTGGGAAATATGAACTTGTTTTTCCCTTAGCTTCTCCACACAGCGTATTTACAACAGCCAATGCGGCATGATTACCAGGAGGCTATCCAGCCCAAAGTTAGATTCACTGCTATAATTTTGCAGGCACAACCATCACTCACTTTTTCTATAACTCAAACTGGTTGGCTCTGTCCTAGCATATCTCCTGATCTTGAGTGAGAGCATCCAGAACACCTTTGAAAGTCTACTCAACCTGTAAGGGGGTATTTTTGCTGAGATCTCGCCAGCAATGGGAAAACACTCCTGGGTCCCTCATTCCAGCACCCCACCACCTTCTCCTCCAAAGGAGCTCTCAGATCAGCTTTCTGAGGCATGCAATTCTTCTGTCAGAAGTCAAAGCCTTTAGTCACACAATTAGGGATTTATCAGGTTTCCACTGCTTTCAATTCTCTCCCAGGTGTAACTGACTAATATATTTTTTCTTGTAGAAGTAACTTTCTCGGGGCGGGGGATTGGGGAGGAAACTGAGACCTAAATGTTTAAAGCAAAACGGAACACCAGAGGAGAGATGTGGTGGCCAGAGGATTAATTATTCCCACCTCTTGATTTGGTTTAAGATTGGCCCTGGCTGCTTCTATTTGAAAGTTATGAGATTAAAGACTACCCATTTTCAGGTCAGGAAATCTACATTCTTTTTCTACTTCAGCCATGCTAATGGGATGAGACCAATGTCTGTGCCTCAGTCTCCTCATCTATAAAATGAGGATAATGATAGCTGATACAAGATTCACTTAAGATCAAATGAAATAGATATACGGCCCTTTGGAAACATTAAATAGGTGCCCAGATGCACAGTATTTGCCTAAACAGTGAGCTCACCTGTCCTTCAGCTCCCTTACCCACCTTTTATTGTAGAGAATGGTTACTCAAAGTTGAATATAAAACCTTACACAGTTGTTCCCAGGCTTCCTTCAGAAGGGGAAATATTTTCTGCTCTACACAAAGTTGCAAGGCAACCCCGGAACTGTGTCATGCCTCAGGACTGTGCAGAAAAGGGGGACATAAAGAGGATAAAACGTGCGTGCTTCCTCAGCTTCCCCACGAACTTCATCCATAAGAAAAAGCTGTTACTAGTTCGTAACTTGCTAACAGCCAGACAGCTGTTAAGCATCTTACGTTTGTCACCTGATCCAACAATCCTGTGAAGTACATTCTCATCATATTTCGGGTAAGAAAACTGAGGCTTAGAAAGGTTCAGTAACACTCAGAATTCAAGCACAGGTCCATGAGGCACTGGGTCCCTCAGGTCAACTCACTGGGACATGCCGATTGTGCACACACGACCAGAAGCCTGAGACCCTGACAGCTAAAACTAGAATAAGGAAGGTGACTAACAGAGCAGTGGGTCCAGGATTCAGGCTTTTATCAAGAGTCTGAGCAGGGTGGGAAAGCCACTCATCCTTCCATAGTCTAGAATGTGTATAGCCATGAAAGGGAATTCCTAGAATCAGAAATCAGACTGAGACTCTCCTCCCAGTTATGTCACAAAGTCATGGTGTGACTTAGAACGGGGCACTAAAGCTTTTTCGGTCTTGGAGACGATGAAGACCGATGGCGTGCTCTAGTCCCTTGCCCCCCTCAGAACGTTCTTCGTCACGTGCTCTACGGCACTTATTCCCTGACAAGATTTCTAGGCCCAGCTATGGCCACCCATCAGGAAACTAAACTACCACCCTAGCTCAAGACACTAGTCCCCACTTATCCGTGGTTTCGCTTTCCACAGTTTCAGTTACCAGCAGTCAACAGTAGTCTGAAAATATTAAATGGAAAATTCCAGAAATAATTCATAAGTTTTAAATTGGGCGCCTTTCCGAGTAGCCTGATGAAGTCTCGCGATGTTCCTGGTGCGTCCTGCCTGGGACTTGACTCATCTCTTTGCTAGATCCCCAACAATCCGACCTTGTCTGATCCTGACACCCAACCATCCACATCGTCATGGCTCCACGACCCTCCTTCTGAGTAGCTTCAGGAGGTCAATAGTAGCCTGATGCCACATCACCACGGCCACGTCATTCCCCTCAGTTCATCTCATCACAAGCAAAGTATCATCTCACATCTTCACAGGAAGGGTGAGTGCCTACAACATAGATATTTTGAGAGAGACTACGTTCTCGTAACTTTCATTATAGTATATTATTATATTTTATTATTAGTTATTATTGTTAATCTCTTATTGTGCTTGATTTATAAATTAAACTTTATCAGGGCTATCTATACATAGGAAAAAACAGTATATATAAGGTTCGGTATTATCTGTGGTTTCAAGCAGCCACTGGGGTTCTTGGAACGTATTCCTCCGCAGATAAGGAGGGACTACTATATACCCTTTCTAAAGTGTCTTCCAGAATATCTATTTTAAATGATCTTGAAGTGGAATTTCTTTCGTCACTTACCATTATTTAAGGATATTCCATTCATTAAAAGTGGCCTCACACAATCCTCTTGACTCTCTCCACTCTGATTTTCATTACTATTTCTTTCACTTCATTTAGCATTAAGGTTGAAGGAAAAAGTATAAATGGATATTTGAAAGTCATCTGATTGGATATATTAAGGTTTTAGACTTTGTCCGTATAGAAAGACAACTTTATGACAGTTATAATTTAGTTAAAATAGAAAGAGATGGTAGTGTCTACACAGAGTATCACCAGACGAATGAGTGCTGAGGTCAACCAGCGGGCAATGACGGAGGCTGAATTTCTAAAGCCCGAAGGGACAGCGAGAGCCCAGCAATCTGGGAGTGGGAACTGGGTGATTTCAGGAATTAAACAGAGAGAGTAGGACTGGGGACTGAATGGGCAAGGGAAGATAAGGGGAAATAAAAATATAGCAAACTGAACAGTTAGGATTTACTGCAGAAAAGAATGGAGAAGAAATTAAGAGGAAAGAAATTTCAGACAATCTGCCCCAAAATAAGTCTTCACATAAAATTAAAGCAGCAGCTGGACAAGCCAGACAGACTGGCAGTTAATAGCCAGTCAGCCGACATGTTCCTGTAGTTTCTTGCCGTCTTCACACTCCATACTCACTCGTGCTTCTAGACAACACAGAATTCCTCTCTGAAGCCTAAAATAAAACGCTTCTAGATAAATTTACTGGCGAATACGGCAATATAGAAAATCATTCCCTTGTTTGGCTAATTCCTTTGTAAACCCAAGCCCAGATTTACCTTTTTAATTTAAGGATTATTAATAAATCTACTATGATTAAACCTTCATAATGATATGTGAATTATTTGTCTCTAGTTCCTCTCCCAAGAACAATTAGCCTACCTTTGCAAATTAGCATTGGCCCTTCTGCAAAGAACCTCAAAGACACAGACCTGACTTACCAAAAAGATGGCAGAGGCTCTAAAATTAATTAGCTCCACTTTATATTTCCATTATCTTTTAATTGGAATTTCTGCAGGAATTTTTCTTTCAGAACTCTCCTACCTTGGCAAAGCAAAGTGGAGCTGGGAATCAAGCACCACCTTGGCCAGCGGGAAGGGACTGGCTGTGGTGGGCTGAACCCAGCAAAGATGTCCACAAAGAATCTACCCAAGACAGGTCTCTGAAAGGGCTGAACCCAACCCCACAGGTACCTGGAAATCCTCACTCCTGAACCATAGCAAAGAGGAATTTTCTAGAATAGAAGAGTTGTATACCATTGAGATGAAGAGTTTCCCCACAAAAGTGAGAAAACCTTTGAGAGTAAGAGTAAGAAACATTTACTAGGTACTTCCTATCTGCCAGATACTATTCTAAGAACTTACATGATTTAACTCTCAATTCTCACAACAACCCTATGAATTAGGTTTTATTAGTACCCTCACTTACAGATACAGAATCTATAGTGAAAAGTGATTTAGTAACTTGCCCAAGGTCAACCAGATTAGAATTTCAACCCAGGGAGTCTGGTTTAAGACCCATGCTCTTAACCACCATACTATATTGACCCATCTACTAAATGTTTGCTAAGTACCCACTGTATTTCCCGAAATACCCTTAGGAGCTGGGGACATGGGGGTTGAGGGGGACAGACAAGGCCCCTCAGCCAATGTAATGGGAAAGACAGAACTAAAAGAATGATTAGGAAAAAAATCTTTCTATATCATACACATAAGTTATAAGGGAAAGCACTGACAAAACTGAAAATAAGAATTTTAAACTTCTCTATGGGAAAAGAAAAAAAACCTACCACCCACAAAGTCAAAAGACAAACTGGGGGAAATATCTGCAACCCTAAGTCAGAGAAAGGACTAATTTTCTTAATAAGATGAGCTGCTCTTTCAAACCAAAAGCAAAAGAGCTAAGGAAATAAAAAGGCAATTCACAGAAAAATAAACACAAATGGTGTATAAACATATGAAAATATGCTCATAATTATAGAAATGCTAATTAAAATGTCAATGAAATACTAGTTTGTTTGTTTCACAAGCCACATTAGTAAAGATAAAGTATTTAAACACAGGCACACTCTAACCCCGCTGCTAACAGCAGTGTGAATTGGCATTACCTCTGCGGAGGGGACTCTGGCAAGATCTATCAAAATGTTAAATGCACATTCCCTTTACCCAGCAATTCCATTTTTAGGAATTTACCCCATATATTTAATCATACATGCCAGCCAGGATGTGTGTATGCTCACTGAAGCAACATTTGTAAATAGTAAAATAAATAAATAAGTAAATAAATAGAAACAACCTGATAGCCACCAGTGGGGAAAGGGTGAAATAACTGACAGAACACCCTACAATGGATAGTGTCAAGTTGTTGGAATAAAGGGGAGTGGTCCTAGGTGTTGCTATGGAGGGATTTCTAGGAGATATATTTAGGGAGGACAATAGAGAGAGCTCCCATTTTTGTTTGGGAAAAAAAGATACCCAAGGCATTCGACAATGGTCCAGTTCGCTGCCTGAGGACATTGCCACTAGAATCCTCATCCTCTCTAAATAACTGTGGAACAGATATTTAAAGAACAGTTGGAAGGGGCAACACATTATTAGCCTGTCCAGGGTGTCAATGCATGTCACTCAGACTTGCTTAGAGAATTATGTGGATGGCGGTAAGAGTTGGATATGTGTAGCTTCAAACATCCTCTCGTAGACTATTTTTCGGGACTTTATGAATACCATCATGAATAGAGACAACAGAAAATGTCTAAAGAATGTGAGTTGAAACGCGAAAAAAAGAAAAGTGTTGGTAGGTGGATTACTGTTTTTATAATTTTCCACAGTTTTTCTATATAAGTTTTTAATTAAAAGAACACACTAATGGATTGTTGATGCATTGTCATATTCTAATATTTACTAAGCTCCTTGATGTGGAAATTGTCCTAATAATTTGCCAAGATCATAAACAGAAATATATTACATGATTTGTATATATTTTCGTAAATATATGTAAGGCGAATTGGAGAGGAAGGTTGTTAAATTGTCTTATGATACCAAAATGAGTAAGTTTATCCAGCATTTAGACAGCCTTATAGGAATTAAAAGAAATTCAGATAGTTTTTATAATAAATAGACTTAAGTGATGAAAAACTCAATGGATATAGTTAGAGCAATCTGCATATAGTGGGAAAACCAGGCCTGTGACAAGGCCTATGAACAAAGAATGGCCAGAACTTGTACACAAGTTAGCCAAGTGCAAATAATAAAAAGAGATACCACTTGTATAAATTGAAAGTACACTACTTAGTTGCAAAACTAAGTATGTTTGGAGTTAAACAACGTTATAAGGGACACAAAGATTCATTTAAATATGTCTTCATAAACTGTTAGCTCCATGAAACCCATGAAGCAGTTGGATCTGACTTGTTCCTTGCTGAATCCTTGGCACCTGACACATAACTGATGCTCAGTAAAACTTCCTATAGAATGCATAACCATGTTCAACAGTTTTCATTCAAAAAAATATTAAACTTCAGATTTGGTTTGAAAGTGCTTCCTTGAGGATCCTTCCCTGACCTCATTGCTATCTCTGTGAAATGTTCTCATAGCTCCCAGTAATTTCCCTTCTCATGATTGCAAACTACTAATATCTATTTAATTGTTTGTTTAATGTGTTTCCACTGCTTGGTTGTAGCTGCACAAGAACACAGACCATATCTGTCTCCTTCATAGCATCCCCAAGTCCTTGCACTCCTAGAGTGGTAAATGATGGATGTGCAGTAAATATTTGTTGGTTAAACAAAGACTGAATTAATGCATGTGTTTGTGTATTTGTATGTTTATTTCCCATCTAGTTTAGGCTGTGGGGATTCAAAGAAAAGGAAGAGAGAACCCTGCTCTCAAAGGACTTATCGACAAACCTGAAAACCAACTTAGTGCCATAGTTTCTACGGTATATGGGGTATAGAGGGAATAATAAAGTGAAGTCATTTTACTCAGGTAGGTGAGAAAAAGCCTCACAGAAGATGTGACATGAGTCTTAAGAAATGAAAACAACCTTCAAGCCTTTATTATTGTACAAAACCGACAAGAATCCACAATATAAGCCTACAGGAGGCTCAAAGCGAAGCTGTGAAAATCATTAAAGGTTTGAGACATGCTGCTATAAGAAGATGGTACCAACATTTGGGCAAGTGGATGAACATGAATTGAAGATGACTAGCCAACATAAGTCAAATAAAATTAAAATGCTGTCCTTAAAGCAACACACTTTGACCTTGGCTCAAACATTTATACTGCTGCAGGTTCATACCCATCCCACGGCAAACATCCACCTGAGACCCAGGCAAATGTAGAGTTGGTCACACACTCATATAAACACACAGTTTCTAGTCCAAAACAGCTACTGCTATTAGGGCCAATCCCGGTGAGATATGACAAACCCCTAGAGAGGTGGATTGGTCACTGGCCCAGAGCTCTCATCTACAAGCTGCAAACTGCTCTATGGAAATTCCAGAACTTGGATGGAATCAGATTCCTTATAAAGGCCCTGAGAATGGTTCAGTGTGTAATATATGTGTCCTTCTATATTAACTCCCTAAATAGGGAGCCTGGACAAGAAATAATCGTGGAAGATAAGACCATCTAAACTCTGTTGTTTGATTTTCTTCCATCAGTTACAACTCAATCAAGTTCACAATTTTAAAAGCATGCCTGCCCTATGAATATGAATTATTGATCAACTTGCAAGAATTACAATTTCTCAATATGAGAATTCTATAATGTTAGAGGTAGAAGGGAACTCAGAAGTCATCAACACATTCATTTGGTAAGAAATAAAATGATTTTGGTTCCACAGAAGTTTACTGAGCACTTAGTAGAAGTCAGGCACCTGGCTAAGCACGCTCCTCTTCTGAGGGACACAGAGGCAAAGACAGAGCTAGGAAGCCATCCCATGGGTCTGCCGGCCCATCACACTCATACTAGGTTTTAAATATGCAAATCAGCAAGTATAAAAAACAGTTACATTTAACGGGAGCTATAAAATGGTGTTATTATCTTGTAATGGTTTTATTTTGAAGATTAAAAATTTGGTATAATGATGCAATACTTATGTAAATGACCTATATGATTTTGGAGGAGGCAAAAGGGATTTCATGTTGATCATCTTTTTCTTCGGTCAGTTACACTCCACCATCACCATTCATTCATTCAGCATTCACATCTTTGAATATGAAGACCATCAAGACACCCAGTATCATTATCCCTAAATTGTCTTCTGCTTAAAATCTATGATTCTGTAGAAGTCTATTTCAAAGCATTCACCTATCTCCCAGGGGAAAAATAATCAAACCTGTGCTGTGGACTTTGCAATACCAACTTGTTTCATTCCTTAGTGTTCTATTCCTGAATAGTTAATGGAATGAATTCCTCATGACTTGTTTCACTTCAGTTTTATATAGCAGGGATTCTAACTGAAGTTTAGTTTTGCTGTTTTTTAATATTAATATCATACACATTCCCCAAGAGCATCCCAATACGTTAAAAGATGCCATAAGTTCTTTTCAAATTTTTAAAAATTAACTTTAATATCACACAATTAACTTTCAGAGATGTCATCCAGATCTTTAAGGAAGGGCAAAATATATTGCAAAATCAGTGTCCTAAATCCAAATGAGTTGGAAATAAATATTCTCTATGTTGTATTTAGTGGTTTCAGTCCAAGTGAGTCTATTTATGTTTTAATTATAAGAGAAAACATAGTTCACCACTCTTAAAAAGTACAGCTCACCAAATTTTTGGTGCCAAAAATATTTTTGGTGAAACTCATTTTATCTAACTTTTTTAACTGACTCAACTTGGTGAACAAGCGACTATACCATATACACCTATCTCCTTCTCACCGCCTGCATAGCTTCCTTCCCCAAATTAAAAAGCAATTACCAATTTAAAATCTCCTCTAGTTTTCTAGACCTTAAACTTCACAAGAGCAGGACTTATGTCTGTTTGGTTCACAAGTGAATTCTCAGAATTCAGTGCCTGGGACAAAATAAGCACTCAAAAAACGCCAAAACATTGTTAAATGATGAAATGAGCCCCTCATTTTACAGACAGGAAATCCGAATCCTAGAAAATAGAGGGTAAGTGGCTTGCAAAAAATGCAGACAGCAAATCAGAGCTCGGCCCTGTGCCCTTTCCACTCTCCAGCCATCTCCCTACCAGCACTAATATCCAAGTCACAATACTGATGACCATAACTAACTGTTTCTGTTTTTATTCTCAATTCTTTCCAGGAATTAATATGCATTCCCTTGAGTCCACAATTCTTTTTAACCCTTGCCTGCTGTCCACAAAAATTGCATCTAACTTCGCATATTGCACACTAACAACCCCAAACCATCCTACGTAATACATACAGAAACTTCAGACTCCATACATCAGCTAATGAAGAAAACATTCAAACCAACTCCACCACCCATATAACACCACCTTCCAGCTAA
This sequence comes from Equus caballus, assembly GCF_041296265.1. Taxonomy (NCBI): domain Eukaryota; kingdom Metazoa; phylum Chordata; class Mammalia; order Perissodactyla; family Equidae; genus Equus; species Equus caballus. The sequence goes on from NC_091691.1 coordinate 55,375,107, forward strand.
TAGTTCTGTTTTGGCTTCACTGGTACTTGGTAGAGTGATGTTTATGAATACTTAATTGCTTTTTCTTAATGTATAAAAATAAGAAAAGACAAAAGTGTGATACTAGTGATGGAAAGCATACATCTAATAAACTTGAAAGAACCGAGACAAGCTAAATCATTAGGAATGCTGAAAGCAATTACGGTTTAGTCGTTTAGTCTTATTCACACACTTACTAGACCTAATCTGGTTCTATTGTGAAGGAGTAAAATAACATTAAAGAACATGTGTGAAATGCTAGAAATAGTTTCCGAAAGTCAATATATAGTTGAAAACACTGTAATATATTTTAGATTTCTGGTCACAGCACACCCCTGTAGTACAACAATTTACCATTCACCTTATGGACTCTTCAACTCTCCACAGCTTTTCACAAACGTATTCTGTATGAATATGTGGGGCTGTCTGTACTCGAGAACGAGAGCTGTGTGTCCTCTTCATTCCTGTCAGGTAAATAAGTCTCATCTCATAGGACACCAATGGGTAAGAAATTTTGGAAAAAGCCAATCATGAGAAAGAAAGGAGAAGGTAATAAAAATAGTGAAATAATGACACTCAATGGTAAAGTGATTTTAATTTCTAAAAGGATATTATATTTCTTACAATGATACCAATTTTTATTAGGCAAAATCCAATTCAATCCCATTTTTTCCTTAAAAAGTGATTAACACATAGGGATTTGCTAAAGAAAATGTATTTTCTATAGAACATTGGAGTATGTTTGTGTGTGCATAGTACTCACATGTATATCCCATACCGGGTTGTGCTAACTGAAGCGCTGAAACCTTTTGGTTTCACATATACAAAAAAAAAAAAAATTTAAGCAAAATATAATTCCAACAAACTACACGATTATAAAAATGAATATTCTGAATGTCAGTCACTTGACCATATTCAATATTTGGCTTGAGAGAGCCATGCTCCAGCATGAAGAGTATATGCTTTCCAAACCAAGTCATCTTCATTTGAAAACAAGACTTAAAATGCTCAACACATACACACATGCAACTGATTTATATATATTTCTTTCTTTTCAGAATTTTTCAAAGCATTTACTATCCCATGAAATTAAAATATATGGTGTCCAACAATAATAATTTTTAAATATGTGCACTTATTTTTTTCATCTTCTAAGAAAGAGGAGTTTCTAGACAGTCATATTTGAATCTGGATTTTTTTAATGACCAAATTGTAAATCTGTGCAATCAGACATCTACAGTAGAAATGCCAACGGTAGTGTGTGCTGCCATAGTAATGACACCCCCAAGATCAACCCAGTGCTTGTAGCTGTAGCAGGGTCCCCAGGCAGCTGGATAACTGCGGCTTGATCATTATCCCTGCTAAAACTGAAGCTACTGAAGTTTTAGAGAATTCGTATCTTACTGAATTTCTTTCATCTCTAATAAGTACTAAACTGGCATAATTACTTATACTAGAGGTGGAATGTGATGCATGTTAAAAGCCCAAGCTGCCTAAAATTAAAGTTTAAAAAAAAAGCCACGATTCTACTTAGTTTTCAAAGATTTATCTTGTGTCAGGCTTTTATGCCAAGAGTTGCATAATTATTTAAACCATTTAAAAGCTTTCCTTACACTATTTGATTAATACTATAACAGAGCTATTTAAATTTACTAATGTTAACTTTAATGTTTAAGTTTTAATTGCTTTGTAATAACATTGTTGCAGAACGTATTTTAAATCAGAGAAGTACACTTTCATTACAACAAGCAAGGTATATGCAGTCCTGGCTAGTGTACCATGTAATCCCCAAACAAAAAACAGGAACATATTTCAGATTTAATTGAAATGGGATTAGAAAGTTGCATGCATCCCCCCCACAGAACTGACTTTAACCTTTGACAGCACAATGGGAGTCAATGGAGAAAAAAATTGAATACATCTGGGAAAATACTTAACCAGAGGTTTGATTTAGAATATCAGCCTTTGTATCAAAATCTCATTCAATTCAAAAGCATTCTGTAACATATTACCTCACGACAATATTTACATTTTTAACAATCCATACGGCTCCTTAAATATGATGCAAGCGTTTCAAGTCTTAAAATAATTTTTCTCTCTTAAAAATAACTAAAAACTCAACCTGGTGTCTATTAAATCCAGCCATAAAGAATGTATGCTATGGCAACAGAATTAATGACATTAAACCAGCAATGTGAATTCTGTCAGATGAATTAATAAAACACAGTAATAGAAAAAACAGACCTTTCATAAAATTCTTAATTGATTTTGGTAGAATTGTTCTTTTCTACCATCAAAACCTCTTTCTCCTCATCGCATGGCTCTACATCAAAATGAAAACTCAAGCAACTATACTTGATATTACATTTCAACTTATGTCAACAAGTATTTTACTAGAATTTACCAGACTAGCCAATTCTCACAAACAGACTTCCTTTAAAAATAAAAGGAGGGGAGTAAAAACGTTCCTATAAAATGAAAAGAAATCCCCTACAAATATGCTGCAAGACTTGCAATGACCCAAATAAGCAAGCAAAATGAACTTAGCATAATTACTTGAAGCAAAAAGTTGAAAAATTCTACCATCACTCTTAGGTGTCACTGCCGTCAATAACTACAATGGATTTAAAGGGATATGGGAATACTCTGGCAAAACAAAAAAGAAAAATTATTAACAGCTTGCTTTATAAACTGCTAATCTCAAACCCCTTTGTAATTTCATTTTTACATGTATGCTTTTATGTGCAATATCCTATTTTTTGCCCCTTTTTGGCTGGAGGAATAAAAGCCAACAATTCACTCATGCATCAAACAGATGTTTTTGTTTTTAAGGCCAAGTGGAATCTTATGAATTTCTGTGCCCTCCCTTTAAGAAGATGCTGCCAGAACAGCTGAAATCGTGAAACCGGCGTTTTGGAAAAGACTCACTGGACCATCAGTTCTGGAACTTTGACTAGCACCCGTGGGATTCTTGCCAACTGTAATTGCTGTTTTTGTTTATGTCGGATTGTCTACTGATTGGACTATAATCAATTTAATGACTTCAACATCTAGTCAGTATAATTTAGAGGTGGTAGAGGGAAGAAACAGTCACTGCTTGATAGATGAATAGAAGGACAACTGCTGAAGGGGCTGTGGATGTCAAACCCTGAGCTTCTGCAGGGTCTCCAATAATCAGGCTTTTCAGCATCCAAATCCAAAAGCAAAAGCACATATAGCCAGGTGCCACACAATGAGTAGAGCGTTTTGCCCTTACAATCATGAAAAAAAAATGTATACATATACAGATATATAGGTATCTTAGTATTTCTTTTAAAACTACCTTAGGTTAAAATCTAGTTATTAAAAAAGGCATCATGCTTAACTTATCTAAAAATAATTTTGAGGCAAGATCTATACTGTAAGTTTTAATTAAAAGCAAACTATTACACTATTTCAAGGCAACTGTCTTTTCATACAAAATTCAGGGCTTTTTTCTTACTGTGACATCATTTCCAAAACCAAAACTGAATCTCTAGTGGTATGGTTATTTTTGTAAGAAATAAAACACATGGAGTATAAGAGAACCACATTTTTTTTTTTTTTTTTTGGTTATAAAAAACTTCACCTGTCTACCTATAAGAAAATATATTTTGACTTTGAAAAAAAGAAGGAAAAAAATGTGTTTAAATAAGGACTGGAGAGTTTAACATTTCTATTAAATTTAGGGGCTAGCACAAGCTCCCTGTGGGGGCTTTTTTAACACCTACAATTTCGAGCTTTTCCACTGGAGAACACAGCCTAATAGATAGGTTTTCTGACTTTCAAAAGGTTATGGACTTAAAATCCATTGCCTTTTCATTCAGACTCTATAGTTTACATTTCTTCTTTAAATTGAGAGCTGAATTTTTGCCACTTCATTCTATTTCTAAATAAATTACTTCTTTTTTTAAAAAAAAAAACTTTATAAGTACAAAAGAAGGTAAATGGGAAAAAGGAAAAAGGTCAATCATAAGTGTGATAACTTCAAAATGTGCCAAGTTACAAAGGGTTAGCTACTGCGACAGCCAACTTAAACAAGGCTCTTTGGGGGCTCTCTTTCTCCCTGGTTTCCCCCATTTCTCTCTAGAGGCGCCGGTGTGGGTTTATGAACACCTGAGGGTCCAGGTATCCTAATTGTGTCTTGTGTTTAACTTGGCCATTTAAATGTCTAAGTGCTCCCCTCTCTCCTTCGCAGCTTTATAACTTGGCTCCTGCTGAATATATCACACCTTTATGTAGTGGACCACTTTTTCCTTCTTACAGTGCTTTTTGGAGCAAATTTCAAAAAAGAAATGTTTTCATCAGGTAAAATGGCCCAGAAACTTCCATCAGAGAAGCACCACAAGAAATAGAATAAAGAGCCAGCAAGAAAAATAGAAATAGGTCACAATTGACCAATTTGATGCAACTGATTTGCTGCCTCTAAAAACAAGCTGACAGCAGAAGTATTTTCAGTAGGTAATCTACTCAAATACCATGTCTACTCTCAGGAATTGAGATAAATATCCAAATAATACAAATGAGGTAGAGAGGGTGACTCATTTAATTGTCTGACCAACCATGCCTGTAAATACTGGCTTTAAGGCTCTGTTTCATAAACAGAAAGGGTTATTCTGAAGATTCGTAGCATAAGGACAGATGAAGTTTCTCGACTTTGTATGTGGGCTGAGAGTTCTGATGCTAGAGCTTTGAGAGGCAGAAGGGTAAGAGTTTCACGTTTCAAAATATATTTCGCAGCTTTCACAAATAGAAAAATGAATCTTTGTGGTGTCTACCAGTTTGAATGGACTTCAGAGCAGGTAAGGAGGGCAAGGCTCCACTCCAGCCAGAAACCTGGCACCCCCTCTCGGGAGGCGGGCTATTGGAACAATTACACGAAACTTTGCTACAAACAAAAAACCCTGCCTACTTTTTAAAGTAAACATACTTATTCATTCAAAATACTAAATTTATGAGAATACACAAAATAAATCTTAATAGAATTTCCTAGTAGTCCTTATTCTTGAAAACAAAAACTCCCAACTTAACTGTCATTTTGTTTTAATGTTTTTACCTGCCTTATGTAAACTACTCCCCTGAGACACAAGTTTCAAATTATGATATCAAAAGTGACAGCCATTATCAGAAATATCTTTTACATCTTGTTTGTTAAAGAAAGAATGTGGCTGTAGAAGACAAGTTGGAAATTGAATGCAGAACTTCGTGTTTTATTTAGAAGGGCACATGGCATTTTCATGGCTTCCAATGCCTCCCTCAAGTAGGTATAAAGTCATCTAGAAGGTTCTGAAATATTGTCACTCATCTAACAAAATCAGAATTTTGATCTCTTAGTTGCAAACCTACTAATCAGTTCTTCATAAAAGAAGAAACTTAAATCAGGGCTGCCTTTCTATACCTGCTGATAGCAAAGCGTTACTCCTTGCTTATTATTATTATTATTACGCCAGAATATTTGCCATAGCAACACCTCCCTGGGTTTTCTACGATCCAAGTGTGACCTTCCAAACAATATAGTGGACAGAAGCCACATACTCAGAACACTCCTCAAACACATTCTGAAAAATGGAGACCCTTCCAGGAAGACACAGGAAAATGAAAATAGGGAAGAAAAGGCTAAGTATTAATAGGAGCCACTTAGAATGCCATTCTCCTTCTCCAAAACCGCTACTAATATCACCATTACTCATCTGACATAGCTCATCTAAATATGTATTTTTCCAGGTAAATCCATACCCTGCGGAAAAACAAACGGCTCTTCAGTGAGGACTGGACTATTTTCATTCCTCTCTTCAGCTTCTCACCCCGAAAGCTCAGCCAGCCCACCTGAGGCCATTCGCTCTTCTGGGAGTTGGCCAAGCAGCTGATAGAGAACACCACTGTGTTCCGTGCCCACACAGAGAATGGAAGCTAAATTTTTGTTTTTAATGTAAATATTTTATTTAAAGCTTGGCAATTGACACACAGATGCTGTGCCTTCATGGATACAGGAATTTTTTTGCAATATAACAAAAGAATAAAACGCCCTCTTTACTCATTTGCACTTTTTTTTCCTCTTATTAACTTAGGAACTGCATAGGTCTGGATCCCAGGTATTTTGCAATTCGACTTATCCAAGATTGCCCTGCGAATACCGCCAACTGACGGCTTCACTGACTGCAATAAAACCCGAGTGCAAGAGAATAAATCCTCTTTCGGAAATACGGGGAGCACACGCACCCACAATCAACAGAACTTTCACTGTGAATTCATTCCAAAGGCAGGTGAACTGCATGCCCACAAGCTGCGAATGAGCAAAAACCACCAATTGTGCAAACTTCAATAAACTTTTTAAAAATAAAAAGCCTCCAAAATTACTGAGGTTTCAGAAGCCTCTTTGCAGCCCTTTAAGCCGGGCTGACGCTAAGCGCTATCCTATCAAACTCGGAAAGTTCTTCTTTCCAAGTGACTAGGAAGGTTTAGTCCTGGTACTTCGCTCAGCGTGACTTTTAAGGAAGCAAAGAGTCTCCCGGCAAGTTCCCCCGACGCGAGCGTGGTCCACGGTTACCCTGACACCCGCGCACGCCCGTGGCGTTTATCTTTTCACTATCGACGCTTGAATCTTCCAGGCCTTTGGTCTGGCTTTTCCCAGAAAATGTGTGGCCCACGTGAATGTAAATCACTACAAAAACTGTGTCAAGACACATGTCAATGATTCATCTCGTTTTCAAACTCAAACTTCTCCCGTGCTTCAGGAACAAGGAAAGCGTTCCAGTGTGCGAGGCCCTCCCCCACCCCGTCCCTTCCCAGGAGAAGAAAGGGCTTTGTGTGTGCAGTGAGGGCTCCGTTAATCGAGTTCATAAATACACATCGGCCGGGGGCCGCAGAGGCGTGGGGCGCCCGGCTCTGCTCACCCCCCGCCCCGGACCGGCGGCCGAGTCGGGAGAGCGAGCGGCAAGAGCAGGGGCAAGTGGGCGCCGGGGCCGGGGAGCCGAGGAGGAAGAGGATGCTGCGCCGCCGGGGACCAGAGGGCGGGGCCGCGCGGACCTCGGCGGGACCCCGCGGGCCCCGGCGGACGCACAAGCCGCCCTTTGTCCTCTGCCTCCGGGGTCGCGGGGGCCCCGGCCGCCTCTAGCTGTCTGCCCCATGCCCTCGCCCCGATTCCCTGCCCGGCCTGCCCGCACCTCCTCCGCTCCTCGCGCTCCGCCACTCGCCCTCCCCGCTGTCGGCCTCGGAGCGCCGGACCTCCCGGCTCCCGCGGCCGCCCGGCCCCGGTTTCCCCGGGAAGAGGCTCGGGAAGGTGGAGGAGGAGGAGGCCGAGGAGGAGGAGGAGGAGGAGGCCGCCACGTGACTCTCCTCGCCACATTCCACCACTGCCA